>NW_017804802.1:321222-328586 GCF_001891065.2 Hippocampus comes
TGACTTTTCTGCCCCCTCACAATAAACACGCCCGTCACAAACAACTTTTCCACAAACGAGCCCACTGAACGGAACGGAGAAAAGCCCCCAAAACAAAAGCCAAACTTCTTTTCTCTTTTCAGATGTTGGCTGGAGTGAAAAGTGCTCGACTCAAATACCTTGACGGACAATTATTCCAAAACAACGTTTGAGTCGCGCGGCGTCCTGACCTTGCTCCCGCCCTTCATGGGGTTGCCCAGATCGCACACCACCATCTTGGTCCGGTTCTCCTTCTTGTAGGCGCACGACAGCCGGCTCAGCGTCTGCCGACACAAAGGCGCCGAGGCGTGAGCCGCAAAGTCGTCCCGGCTCTTCGAAACGGGGCGCGTCCGGACTCGCTCGGCGAGTCGCCAGTCAGACGAGCTCTCGGCTGAGTCGCGACAGTGAGTCAGGCGTGCGCGCGCGAACCCAAAGTGACGCACGAGGCGGGCCGTATGACGCAAGATTCCTCCCGGGAGCGTGTCGGGACCGGCGGCGGGGAACACTTCGGGGCCGGCTTTGCAATTTGGGCGGCGGTTCCCCACCTGACTGCGCACCACGCCGGTGAAGTCGGCCTGCTGCGGCGGGAAGACGTGGAGCTCGGCCTCGTAGGCGCCCTCGCCGCGGTTCTCGGCCACGATCTCCAGCGTCACCGCGTTGTCGTCGCCGATGGCCATCTCGGAACGGTCGCTGCCGCGGGCGCACAGACGGGCGGGGTTTAGAGGCGCGGCGCCACCTCGGACGTCGTTTCGTTTCGGCGCCGTCGTCCTCACCTCTGGACCGACAGCCGCAGGTCAGGCTTGCAGATGTTGTCGTCGCCGCAGTCCAGCAGGATGTGAGCCTGGCGGCCGCGCGGGGTGATCGTCAGAAGAAAAAAAAAAAAGCCAGCCACGCGACGAGCCGGCCCGAGGCGCTTTACCTGCCGGGTGACGTTGGGCGGCGCGGCCACGTCGAGGACCGGCCGCAGGCCGCTGCGGTCTTGGGCGCGCCCGTAGTCCAAGGTGTACTCCAGGACCACCGAGATGGGCGTGATTTTGTCGCGGAAGTCGCGGTCGTCCTGCCGCCGCAAACATACTTTAAGAAGGGGACGGCCGCAACCCCCCACCCCCCCATCATGGCTCCATTTCAATTCTATGCCTTCCTTTCAAAACCGACATGAGTCATCGCGAGCCGCAGCGGGTCAGAAGATCGGCGTTGATGTCACGAGTTGTTCAGAAAAGGGGCAATTTGGGGGCCTGAAAAACAGGACGCGCTCTGGGATGGCGCAGCCACCGAGGCGGCAACAACAGCCGTTGGACCCGAGTCGAGAGAAACGGCGTTCCTCGGGGTGAGCGATGCTCAACCGACGCGACGATGGCTTGTTTGCAGCACCGCTCGGGAAGAGGAAAGAGAAGAAGAGGAAGGCGAAGGGGTCCGAGTGCAAAGGAAGGCGCCCGAGAGGACGCGGACGGCTTTGGCTCCCCCCTACCCTGAGGAAGACGTGCTGCTCCTCGCAGGCGGGCCCTCCGCCGTTGCTCAGCGTGACGTTCTTGGCGTAGCCGACGCTCCGCCCGTGCAAGAAGAGGACTCGCTTGGCCGAGTCCTTCTGCTTCAGCCGGTCCAGCAGCACGTCCACGCCGAAGGCTGGCCGCCGCCGAGGGGACACGAGTCACGCGCGGGTCGAGACGGCAAAATGCACGGGAAAGCGGCGGCGGCGAAGGCTACTCACTGAGGGAGGCCGGCGCCCCCGGCCCACTGGCCTTCAGGCAGTACTTGACCTTGAAGCTGCGAACGGCAGGCCAACGGCAGTTAGGGAGGGCGGACCAAGGCGGCGGCGGTCGTCGGCTCGCTCACCAAGACACGGCGACGCCGGAGGCGGGCAGCACGCAGCTCTTCTCCTCAGGGTTGATGATCTGAGGGCTGATGTCCAGCGTGGCGTTGACGCTGATCACCGGCCGCGCTCTACGCACACACGCGCGCACGTTTAAGTCTGCTCCAGTTGCTCCAAAATGCCGCCGCTCGCTTCTCGGCTGCGACTGGCACTCCTACTCCGGCATCCCTATCGAGTTCTTTGTTTTTCCCGATCTCCGAGCTCCCCGCCCGGTGCCTCGGGTCTGCGCGGCACCAGAGCGGAGGAGACTCCTTCCTTTCTTGCCGTCGCCGGCCGCTCCCTTGCGCCCAACCATCGGCGAGCCTCCTCGTTGCCCGTCTTTCGAGCTCATTTTCAGGCTGGGGCTTTTGAGTTGGACGCTTTTTGTGCTTTCTACCGCCTTTGTGACTGTTTGCTTGTTTCTTGTCGTCCCAACTATGCTTGCCCCGTTTGTGTACGCCGCTTGTCTCCAAATACACTGCGGTTGTTTGATGGCAGGGGAGGCTTCGCACCCTTTCAAGCGGATGCGCGGCAGGAAATGCTCGTGCACACGTTCGCACTCGCACACCTTCAAACACGCAACAAACAGACACGACAAGCACGCACACGCACGTTTGCCTGCACGCCGACTGTCATCCCACAGGCGCAGACGCGCACAAAAGCAGCGGCGCGACACGGCCGGGGCCAATTACCTGTACAAAACAGCCCTGTCAGCTCCAAAGACCCCGACCAGCAAATCTGCACGAGACACACACACACACACACACACACACACGCACACGCACAAACGGTTTGGTGGCCGTCAGCCCGCCCAGCGACACCTCCTCGGCGGGCCGGCGCGCCTACCGGGATAGCCGTTGCGGTCGATGTCCGTGTTTCCCGTCATGGAGTAGCCAAAGCTGGCGGGCATGGAGCTGGACGCCCACTCGCCACGCAGGACCTGGCGGGCGGCACGCCGGTTAGCGTGTATGCTACGTTACCGTAACGCACGCCGCTACCAACGGATGAGCTCGCGTGCACCTCAAACACACAAAAGTAGAGCGCAAACGGCCGGCGACCGCGGCGCTCGTACCTGCGAGGGCGCCTGCGACGGGCCTTGAGGTCCGCCGTTGTGGATGTACACCTGGCCCAGGTGACCCGGACCGCCGTAGGGGGCCGAGATGGCCACGTCTGGAGAAACACGCGAGGCGTCACCACGGGCACACCCGCGCGTGCGCGTCGGGCCTACCGTTGTATCCGTCCATATTGAGATCTCCCAGCGCGGCGACGGACGAGCCGTATCGGGCGTAGACTTCGGAGCCGACGAGCATCCGCGGAGGCTGGAAGGAAAATCCTCCTCGGCCCAAGTAGACGCACACCTGGACGCCGTCCGGTCAAGACGGGCGGCGCGGCAAAGACGCCGGCGGCGCGGAGGCGAGCGCCCCTTACCTGTCCCACCTCCCTCAGCTTGCCGTCGGAGCCTCGGTCCATGAAGAGAGGCGCGCCCACCAGCAGGTCCATCAATCTGAGCGCACGGGCAAGCGTCACTTACGCTGACATTAACGCTCGGGCACACGCACACTTGAGGGCGCGACTCACCCGTCCCGGTTGACGTCGCTGGCGGCCACCGAGTGTCCGAAGTAGGCGGCCATCTTGAGGGGACACAGAGAGAAGAGAGGCACGTTTTGGGCTCGCGGCCGCAACGGAGGCAAAAGCGCACGCAAAGGAAGCCGCGCCGACGCATTTGCGCAACCGCCGTCAACGGGACCCGCTCTTCCAACTCGAAATCGCATCTTGCCCTTCGAGGCCTCTCGAGATATGCAAAGAAACTCCAAGTGACGAAAGATAAACCGGGTCGGGTCATTCAGACAGTCGGGATTGTTCCGTATTTTCCGCGCTCACCTGACTTCCCGTGAAGTTGACCATGGACTCCATGTTGCGGCCGTTCAAGATGTTGACCTGAAACGGGGAAACGCGGCTCAACACGTGCGTGAGAGCGCGCGCGCGCCAGCGCGGAGCGTGCGACTCACGTAACCCAGCGCCTTGTCGCCCCGCGGCACACCCGTCACGTAATCTGCAACGACATCGCCACTCCTCAACTTCCAGAGGGCCTTCAAATGCAATCTCGCCAAAAACGTCCCGCGCAGACGAAGCGAGCGAAGCAACGAGCGAGTCGCGCGTCGGGACTACCTTCTTTTGCGTCATCGTTGAAGTCCGCCACCGTCACCGAATATCCTGGCGAGAAAAAAAAAGAACCAGAGTCGGCTTGAGCGTGGGAAGCCCGCGCTGGCGTTCCCTCCCTCCCTCCCTCCCGCCCGCCGTTTGGCTCACCCAGGTAGCTGTCGTCGTACTGGGCGCCGGCCGACTTGGTGGCCAGCGTGTTTCCGTAGGGGCTGATGTAGCTGTTGTCGAAGCGGGCCAAGATCTCAGACACGTCGTCCGAGATCAGCTGACCTGCGGGGGCGGCCGCCAAACGCAAAGACGCCGGTCAGCTGGAGAGCCCGCGCCGGGCTGCGGCTCGGGCACTAAACAGGAAAGCCGGAAGGGGGAAGGGGAAAGGCGGCTGACGGGACCTTGCCAGTAGAAGCTTCCGGGTCCTCCCACCACCACTCGCTTGTCCATCTGCAAGACACGCACGCACGCACGCACACACACGCGGCTCCCCTGAGCGCCCGAGCTCCTCGTCAGCGCGCCGGCACGGGGCCACCAACCTTGAGGAAGTCGGCGCTGAAGCCGGCCTGGCAGAAGCCCTGCCCCTCCGGAGAGTTGGCACCTGTGCGTGGAGAGAGGACGCGGCGGCCCAACGGCAACGCACTGGATCGGCACGGAGAGTACTCCACCACCGTCTGGTCTTTCTTCAGGAAACACGTCCCCACCGGCTCGCGCTCCGACACCCCGAAGGTGGACCACTGGTAGAGCGGCGCGCACGCCTGCCGACAACAGCAAAGAAGAAGAAGAAGAAGAATACATTTGTGCACTTTTAAGGCTGCCAATGAGATCTCGGGGGGGTCTTTTGTTTCTTTCAATGGACCCGGCGCCGTCTACCACTCGAGACCGTCGCGAACGTTTCGATGAGTCGACTGGAATCCAAACATTGAGCGCCACCAACCAATCGGCGTCAGGTCTGGGTTCTGTTTTTTTTTTTTTTTTGGGGGGGGGGGGGGGGAACGCAAAGTTCAAGACAAGCGAAAGGACAAACGGCGCCGTCGCGATACTTTTGCTTTCGCTTTGAGGATACACATGCCAATTTGGGCTCACCCTGACAAAAACGGGCAACACGTCGCAAGTCGGGCAGGCCGTCGGGTGCGAACAGAGTACGTGCTTCACGCACTTTGCGGAGTGAACGGCGAGCGAGCGCCTTGTCAAAAATCTGCCCTCCGTCGACATGAGCCGGGCGGTCCGTCCCGCGACCATTCGTATCCTTCTCAAAGGCCCGCCTTCGGACAAAGGGGGAAACCGACTTGATTTTCGGGGGAAGGAAGAGCGTCGACTCTCTTCTTGAGACCTTGGCTACTTCTGTCGCTCGCCAACAAATACCGCTCGCCAACTTTGCCAACTTGTTGGGCGGGAACAAGTTGGGGACTTGGCCAAGTGCGGGTAGCGAGAGCAGTCGCGCCTTCCATTTGTCCTTTGTGTGAAAACGGCGCGTGACCGTCCGCCAACTAAAAGGAGAGCTTCCCGAGACGGCGCCAAGGCCTTACCAAGATGTGCTCGCCGTCCGAGCGCACCGAAGCGCCGAACCACTGCTTGGATTTGAACTCCATCTGCGCGCCGTCGGCATTCTTTCTGTCACCTGCCAAAAAAAAAAAAAACAATAATAATAATCATCATCATCATCATCAACAGGGCCGGCCGGCCAGCCTGCGTGAGACTTTCGGGGGGCCCGCCCTGACGCCGCGTGACCTTTGGCGGGTACGGGCGGACCCGCCAGGGACGCGGGAGGGCCGCCATTTTGCTTGGAGGGTGAGGGTCCGGGTGGTTTCGGTGGCTTTTAAGGGCTGCAGCGAACAAGTCCGTCATTATTTGTGGCACCGTCGGGTTTGTTCTCAATTGCGTCCCGTGTTTCCAAATCAGGAGATTATTGACGCTTTGGAAAATGCAATGCGGCATTATTTTGGGAGGGGGGGGGGTGAGGGGGCGGCGCAAGCCGTCACGCTGCTATTTGTGGGCATCCGTCAAAGACGAGCGTGACCAAGCCTTCGCAACGGAAACTCATTTGGCCTCTGCGGCGGAAAGAAAGCCGTCCAAAGCTCCAAAAATGGCGCAAGACTTGAGCAGCTCACTTCCTGTTCTGCGGTGACTCGTGCGCGCTCACACACACACACACACACACACGCACTGCAATAATCCCCAATCTTGCTGTTGAATCATGCAGGCGACACTGATGGGGGGGAAATGGGCCGTTCCAAGCGTTGGAGAGGTTGCATACACATTTGAAAGAAAAGGACGGCTGAATTCGAACCATAAAAAAAGTGTATTTCCCGTTGTCGATTTCCCGTGAGCGAGCGAGCGAAGTGATGACGGAAGGCGGCCGGCCGCCGCTCAGCGGGCGTACCTGAGGAGTCGAAGAGGACCTGGCGGCAGGCGGCGGCGCCGCCCGCCCAGGGGCAGCTGTAGACGGCCCCTCGCTCCAGCACCTCGCCCGACGTGTTGGCCCGCGGCGCTCCGATCAGGACGTCCGACCTGAGCGCATCGGCAGAGTCCCGGTTAGGGTCGCGCTCGCTCGCGCATCTTTTGCCTCGAGCGTGCGCCAAACGCCCGACGAGCTCGCGGCTTGGAAGAACCTTCTCAATGCCTTATTGGCTGCATCTGGAACAGAGACGCGGCCTTGGACAATTGGAAAAATATCTCGCGTGGCGTGCCGGCCCTTCGACGGTTTAATCCTTCGCATTATTCTTGTTTGAGATTAGGACAAGGTTGATATGAGTGCGCCAACGTCATTTGCGGCACGCTTGCCAAATATCACACATTTACGCTTGGCAGGATTTCTGACTTTCTCAGCATCAAACCGTCTTTCCTTTCGTCACACTTATGGCTTGATTCCACTTACACTTAATTAAAAAATAAATAAATAAATAAAAATGTTTCCCCCCTAAATGACCCCCTTAACCCTCCTCCCCATAACCGCACTTTCAAGCTCGTCAACGGGGAACGCGGGTTTACGTTTGGAATTGAAGTCCTGAGTTTAAGCAAAAGATCGAAGGGCGGTTCGGTTTTGTGGACAGGAGCGGGAGGGAAGTGAAGCCGAAGCCTTCCCGGGGAAGACTGCGGCGCATGCGCAGTAGCCCGGCTCCCATTTTTTGGGGGGGAGGAGAACCTTCCCAAAAGTGGTCGAAAAACAAAACCAAGCAAATAAGTTGCCTCCGCTCACTCGCCCGCCCGCGTCAAGTTAACCAAGCCAAAGCGCGAGTTCGTTTTCGTGTAAATGTGGCGAGAGGGTTGGTTCGTCTTTCTTACTGTTGGTTGTTGGGGGCTTTGAAGAAGTCCACCGAGAAGCCGAAATAGCTCCCCGGCGGGC
>NW_017804802.1:330122-335470 GCF_001891065.2 Hippocampus comes
TGCCCCGGTTAGGGTCGCCCTCCCTCGCGCATCTTTTGCCTCGAGCGTGCGCCAAACGCCCGACGAGCTCGCGGCTTGGAAGAACCTTCTCAATGCCTTATTGGCTGCATCTGGAACAGAGACGCGGCCTTGGACAATTGGAAAAATATCTCGCGTGGCGTGCCGGCCCTTCGACGGTTTAATCCTTCGCATTATTCTTGTTTGAGATTAGGACAAGGTTGATATGAGTGCGCCAACGTCATTTGCGGCACGCTTGCCAAATATCACACATTTACGCTTGGCAGGATTTCTGACTTTCTCAGCATCAAACCGTCTTTCCTTTCGTCACACTTATGGCTTGATTCCACTTACACTTAATTAAAAAATAAATAAATAAATAAAAATGTTTCCCCCCTAAATGACCCCCTTAACCCTCCTCCCCATAACCGCACTTTCAAGCTCGTCAACGGGGAACGCGGGTTTACGTTTGGAATTGAAGTCCTGAGTTTAAGCAAAAGATCGAAGGGCGGTTCGGTTTTGGGCTCGGAAGCGGCTCTCTCTCGTCATGTGCCCAATTATGGACACGAGCGGGAGGGAAGTGAAGCCGAAGCCTTCCCGGGGAAGACTGCGGCGCATGCGCAGTAGCCCGGCTCCCATTTTTTGGGGGGGAGGAGAACCTTCCCAAAAGTGGTCGAAAAACAAAACCAAGCAAATAAGTTGCCTCCGCTCACTCGCCCGCCCGCGTCAAGTTAACCAAGCCAAAGCGCGAGCTCGTTTTCGTGTAAATGTGGCGAGAGGGTTGGTTCGTCTTTCTTACTGTTGGTTGTTGGGGGCTTTGAAGAAGTCCACCGAGAAGCCGAAATAGCTCCCCGGCGGGCCGTCGTACACCGACGGCCGCTCGGCGTCCAGGTTGAACGCGCCTCCGCCCCGCGCCAACACGACCAGCACCACCGCCGCCCTCGCCACCGACTCGACGACGACGACGGCGGCGGGGAGACGGTCACGCCGCCCCGGCCCCGCTGCCATGGCCGAGTGAGGACGGGAGGCAAAGAGGGAGAAAGGCTCGGAGACTGAAGCTTCGGGAGACTTTCGCCCGCTCACTACCGCCGGCTAACGAGCTACTGAGCGAGCGCGCGTCCTTCTCGAGCGTCCCGGTTCGTTCACCTTACGCCGCCGGAAAAAGGGGTGCGTCGTCGGACGAGCGGGAGCTTGTCGCGGCTGGGAAATGTTTGAGCGTGCTTGGCGGAAGGCCGGACCAGGAAAACAACCTGTGACGTCACGTGCAATCCAGCTACTCCTTGTTAAAAGCTCGACCCGGTTTTCACAATAAAAGACATTTCCTATCCACACACCCCCCTTCATCCTCGGCGCGTTACGACGCAGCCTTCGTAAAACGCCCCCTCCGCCACGACGGGCGGCAAAATAAATATTTGCACCTGTTCAAACTCCCGCATCCATTTATTAAAGCGATGATCTTAGAAAATGGTCACTTGGTGCCGTGCGGTCGGATGTACTCGCAGACGTGGCTTTTTCTCACGTACCTGCTGAAGAAGATAAAAGACAGCGATGGATAGCAGCGAGCAACCGAAAGGACCGATAGCCCTCAAAAGTATTCGAGGATGAGCAGCGCCGTTCGAAGGTATCTTGTGCGCGGGTGTGAGCGCAGCACCTCGTCCCAGGGACCCAGCCAGCGACCAAAAAAAAACAAAACTGGGTTGCGTCCACGACTTTTCTAAGCTTTGTAGTCAACTTGAATCTCTCGATGCTATCGTGGGTCGGCCAAGTATCCACAAAGTGTTCGTGGAGTTGCACGTTTGCCAATCTGCTTGGGACGAATCAGTTCCCGTGGTTGCCAGCAGAGGGCGCCGTCGCATCGTGACACGGCTCCTCTCGCTCTTCGTGAATGTGAAAAAGTGAAAAACGAAATAGCGCGTGAAGCATGAAGACATCCATTTCAAAAAGAAATGCAAGTGTGAAATATTAAGATACGCATGAATTAAGTTGATGATATCAAAGTATGTGAAAACGAACAAGATCACGAGGACCTCCCACGCCGTCGTCACGAGCACCGAGCGACACTCGGCAGGGTCGAACCCCCCACGGATGTCACCGCAGCGAGAATCGATCAGCCCCATGTTGAACGCCAACAGCGGAATGGATCGTTCAAAGGCATTGATAGAAAATGAGACTGAATTTTACTTGGTCACAAAACCCCGGAGATCCTTTTTCATGCATCTATTCAGTCGTAGTAATTGTCCATGCGTGCCCCAAAAAGTGAGGAGGAAACTAAAAATAATCGGAACCACACGCTTTTAGCATTCACACAATGAAGATCATGAAAATACCAACAAACAATGTTGATGTGTAAAACAAAGGCAAGGTAAGGGGGGGGGGGGGGGGGGGGGGGGGGCGAAGGCTCAACGTTGACTCTGCGATGCGGGACGTGGCCCAGACCAACTCTGACCCGGGCGTCCATGACGTTACGTCGGTGCGTGTTTGCCTCTTGTCGTGCTGTCGGGATTATTGGGCGATGAGGTCATAATTCCGCCTTAATCTCCTTTGAGGCGCCAAGTGGAATTTTTGGATGAGAGCGGCAAATCCCGCGAAAGCAAAACTTGGTCGTCGTCACCTTGCGGTCCACCCGCCGACCGAGCGCCCCTCCGCCGAATGCAATGCAGTTTATTGGCCCAAGGAGCAACAGTCGAAGTGGACTGACTGACTGACTGACTGGCCTTTGGAACGGAAGGACCAAGTGCCAAATTCAACATGGCCGCAATTTTTCCATCTTCGAGGAAAAACATTGCATCAAAGAGCGCCCCTTACGCGGGGACCGCTAACAAAATACGAAATTGAGCAAATTGTCACCCGCCGGCAGCCAGTTCGGAATTCCACTGTGCCAGCCCATCACGTTTGGTGATGATCATGTGATCAAACGGGGGAGGCAGGCAGGGAAACTAAAGAAGAAAAAAAAAAAAAAGCGTCGAGCCCGCAAGAAGTTCACGGGCTCAGCAGACTTTGGAAATCCCCCTTGAGGACGTCCCAGGAGAAACGGGACGTGTCCACCTGGGGACACAAAACACAAAACGTCACACGCTAATCGAAGCGAATGGAAAGGACGCGAAAATAAGGCGCACTCGCCGCCGATTGAATATCGCCATTTGCGGCTTCCGCGCATCTCAAATTCTTTTCTTCCCCACTCAATCGTTCTCATCTGGCCTCTTATTGTGCTGTCATTCCAAGCCTGACAAGTTGCTGCAACAATTTTGAGCAAATGTAACAACTGCCTGGTCGACAGTCCGACACCAGGCGGGGGTCTGGACCTTGAAGAGCCAATTGTGGGCGGCGGCGTGGAGCGGGAGACCCGGCCCTCCGCTTCATCGCTTTCCCTGCAGACTTTTGGTGCACGAGCAAAAAAACGCGCTGAATTTTCAGGCCGGCAGCCCCCCCGCGCATCGCTGCCTCCCCCCGACCAAAAAATCAACTAACTGCCCAATCCAAGTGACCGCGAGAGATGGCGGTGAGCCCTGATTCAAGATGGCGCCCTCTGGTGGTTGTTCCCATCCATGCATTTGCCAGACTTGGGCCTCAAGTCCAATTCTTGCCTGTGTGTGTGTGTGTAATACCTTGACCGCGTGTGTGCGTACGCGGCTGGGTTGGCCACAGAAGCTGCGCAACCTCTTGAGGAGCTGCTGGGGAGTGGCGTACAGGTACTCCGCTGAGGGCCCAAAAAGGGGCGGGGTTAATTTGTGGGTGTGTTTGCACGTGTCTGTGTGGGTGCGGGGGGCACGTTGACCTTCTGCGCACGTTTACCTGGGAAAATTTCAGGGTACACTAAAGCCTTGGGACACAGAGGGTAACAGCCACAGTGCACCGCCTCCAACCTGAACGCAGCAACACGCAAAATCAACTGCGGGTGATCAGGCGGCGTCGAGGGTGACGTGCCGCGCGTCTCACACGGCGACTCCGAAGAACTCGTGCTGCGCCGTGGACAGGACCACGTCGGCCTGGCACAGGACACTCAGGTAGAGCTCTCGCGACTCCAGATAGCCCCAGTGCAGCACGTGCGAGTCCAGCAGAGGGCGGCAGCGCGCAAACACCTCTGAAAAGAGCAGCCAGCAGCGAGTGAGCGCGAGTGAGCGCTGCGCTGCCGGCTCTCGGCCTGCTCGCCTTGCGTGCGCCTACCCGGCACGTCGGTGAACGCTTCCCCGAGTACAGACACGAGGAAGTCGAGTCCTTCTTCTTTCAACTTCAACATGGTGCTGAAGAACAACTCGGGATCCTTGTCGTGCTCCCTCCAAACACACACACACACACACACACACACACACACACACACACACACACACACACACACACACACACAAGGCATCAATGGCTGTTGCCGTTTGTGAGAATTGAGACGTCAACACGACATTGGGAGAAGGTTGGTGGAAATGCGGGCGGCAATTACGGCGGACCTAATGTGAGGCCGCGAGTATCCAGGGCACAAACAGATTAGCGGCAAAGATGAGAAGAAGATGAAGTCTGGCGGCCGCTAATCCTAATTTGAGCGCAATAAACGCGGCGGCGGCAGCGGCGGCTGTAATCCAGCTGTGTTTTGCTCAGTTGGGAGCCGATTAGGGCGGCCCCGCCCGTGTCGCCGACATGAGAGCACGGCCGAAAACACACAAGAGCAAAGAGCCCCGCCGCCGCGCCGGCAGCTCATTGCGCTGGCATCGCTCGCCTTCGCGGCTTCCCGTGGCAACAACAAGGCACGCGAGCCCCGCCGGCTCCATTCGGGAACGCGCATCCAGTGACACGCATGAGATGGCAAACCACTAAAGCCCGCTCGACACCCCCGAGACACGCGGGCCATTTGCGGAGCCCGCTATCAAACACGTGGGACAATTTGGGCCTTTCCGAGGCGCGCGAAATCCGGCAGCATATTCCGGAGTCTCTCCCGGAGGACAAAGGATCCCATGTCGAGCGAGATGACGCCTGCCTGCCTTGGGCAAGCAAAAGAAGGAACGGCACAAACGGGACAAAGAAATGGCTTTTGAGCCTCTCTCTCGATGATCGGTCGCCCGTTTGAAGGAACGCGGGCTCTTTGAGGCGCGAGCCACGCCGACGGCGCGCAACGTGCGGAGAACGGCGCCGTCCGCCCCCGCCGGCACCCCGTAATGCCTTCACCCATCGACATGACCTTCCAAGAACGCTGTTGGCGGCGCGGCTCGGTGATGATCAGAATATTTGTGAAGGGCAACGGGAGTAAGAAAGGCGGCGCCTCACCAGCGGTGAGGCCAAACGATGTGCAGCGGCTTCGCATCCGGTTGCGTGGCGGCGGCGCCCGTGGCGTCATCGGCGTGCGCCGCCGGCGTGACGCTACGCAG
>NW_017804802.1:335746-344958 GCF_001891065.2 Hippocampus comes
TTGTATTTGGGAAGCAGCCTGAAAGCAACAAACACATGCGCACACTCAGGTGAGGATGACGCGTGCGCGCGCGCGCGCGTGTGGGTGGGTGAGCAGTCGAGACTTTCAGGGCACATCCGTTGGCAAAATCATTCCCAAATAAAACGCTGACGTCATGGTCCTTTAGGTTGCATGAATGCACATGAGGATGCACTTTGTTTTTTTTCCTCATCATCCTCAGCCATTTCAGTCGATGGCCTTTCGTCTTCTGAACAACAACAATTTGGGGCCAACTTTTTTCAGCACTTCGGGGGTAGCGGAATTGTGAGCGGCTCCAAATAACGGTGCCATCGCAAATGTGTCAGGAAAAGCCCGCCGCGTCACGGCTGGCCGGGCCTGAAGCGGCAGAGGGCCACAAAGGCACAGGGCTCGTGCGCAACGACAGCGCTCGCGACTTCCTGTCGGAAGGCCGCAGCGCCGCCGGGCTCCATCCGCGCACGAGCCCGCGCATCGGCCTCGAGCGCGGCGTGAGGAAGGACTTGAGCGGAATACCTTGTCCCGAATGACTGACAAGTCATACACACAGATGAGCGCGGCGCGCGCGCGCGTCTGTGATGAGGTACGGGATTAAGGAGGATCAAGGTGCTCAGCAGATGTTTTTCCGATTAAACTTGATCTCCTTTGATTAAAGAGCCGACGAGCGAGGCCGACACATGTGGCGGGAGGATAAGACGCGTCACGTGTCGATGACGCCGCACACGGGCCCCATTCCTCGTCAAAGTCGGCGCCCGTTTGAACGGCGGGAGCGGACGGCTGCGGACTCGCTCGGCGCCGGGTCGTACTTGCGGAAAAAGCGGACAGCCCGGAACGAAAGGCGGCGGGGCTCCCGTCTTTTCATGACGTCACTGACCTGCCGACATCACCCAAGCGGAGCGGGAAATGAAGGACGCGACACTTTGGCCGGATGACGCGCACCACGTCGTCGGGGGGGCACCGGTCCGGGATCTTGTTCAGGAAGGACGGCACGGACGACAGGAAGGAGTCCATGTTGAAGGCCGAGTTGAAGACCACCGCGTCGGCCACCAGACTGCCCGCGAGATGACGCACGTGACTCGCAAAGCGCGCAGAGGGCGAGGCTCCGCCGGCCGGCCCGCCCGCTCACCACGACACAATCTGGTTGTAGCCATACTGGAAGTCCCGATCCTGCTCCTTGCGCACCGGGTACACCAACTGGTTCTCGTGGAAGTACACAACCTTTTTCAGCCGGGCCAGGTCCGGTCGAAGAGCCGCCAGCTCGCACAGGTTCAGAACCGAACTGCAGAACAGAACCCTGCCCGGCAGAGGAGACGCACATTGGCACGAGTCTCAACCCAACAAGTCTCCCGTTCCAAAGTCTCACGGGGCCGACGCAAAGCGGACCGGGACCCAAAGCGTCCCGACCCGTGACGGCCGTCGGAAAATCGGCAAAAACGTTTGCTCCTTGTTTTCCCGATTCAATAAAGGCAAAGGTCACCTCACGCCTCACGGCGCCAGAGGTGCGCGGTTTCCGGGCTGCGGCCGTCCCGTCTGGAGTTTGCAGACGTTCTCCCGCTTTCTGAGAAGTAATTCGCCGATTCTCAAAACGGTTGCGGATGCTTTGGCGAGTCAATCGGTTGCGAGCGCGGAAGGTAGCTTGCCGGTCGGGTCCCGGTCCAGGAGGGGAGGAGGTGTGACCCACCTGTAGGTCGGGTTGGGCGTGACGCGCTGGCTGAAGTCCAGCGCCGAGGTTCTGGCCTTCCAGTGCCACTTCTTGGCGGGCGCGGTGAAGGCCACGCAGGAGTCCAGGTGGGCGCTGAGCAGGTCCAGCAGCTGCTTGTGGGAACCCCCGTAGAACGGTTCCAGGAGCAGGACCCGGGCGGGAGGCGGCGCCGCCTGACGGCGCGGACGGCAAATGACAAAATGAGGCGGCGGCGGACGCGACGGCCGCGTCGAGTGAGTGACAGGTCGGGCGGGCGACGCCATTAGGGACACAATGCCAAGTCATTTGTGGCGGGCGCCGCGATGGCCGCGGGTCCATCAGGCGTATCTGCCGATGCAAATGAGCCGGCCTATCGGCATGATGGGACCTCGCGGGCTGTCATTACGGCTCTCATTGTGCTGCCGACGGCCGCGTCCTTCGCAGACCTGCGGCGACGGCGCCTCCACGATAACATCGACGTCACGCGCGCCTCTCATTGTCGCGCGACCGCCGCGGCGCTCCCTCGTCCCAAGGTCGGACGAGGTCGTTCGTGGGGCCCGTGGCCGATACGTTGTCAGAATGTGACAAGGATGACCCGAGGGCGCCAGAGTAGCTTTTCGACACTACCGACTCCGCAATCGCGACAAAGGGAAGGGAGGTTTGCCGGCCACAAAATTTGCTGGACACTTCCTCCATTTGAAAAAGTCCGCATTTTTGTCCATTACGCTTGTGTCACGACGGTTGGCTCGGCAAGATGCATCGAGAAGGTTTCTTGTCTCCTCTTTGAAATGCTGTACACACACCTTCCGCGTCGGCGCGGTTTGTAGTCGTCAACCACGACAATGACGTCATTGAGGCGCGCGACTTCTTCTCGTTTCGCTAACGCCGCACCGGCGTCCGAACGTCACTTTAGGTGACAGCTGACCATTTCGAGGACCAATGCGCCGGCTGCGCCGACAACGGCCGCTGTTTAGTTGGACTTTCGTCGCTTCGGGGTAGCCGCGCTAGCTCCCGCGTTAGCAGCGTGCCGAGCTGCGCCGCTCCGAGCCGAGCGACGCGGGTCAAACTTGGGTTCTGGACGCTCGTTCGCCGAGGAGCGAACGTCGCCAAGAGTCGCCTAACCCAACTCGGATGACGCCCGCCGCCGCTGGCATCGAGTTCGGCGAAGAGCGAACAAGGCGACACGCGCGCACGCACTCACCTGGGACTCCATTGGGCTGGCCTGACGGCCTTACGTCACGTGACGCGATGACGCCATCGCGCCGTTCCTTTGTTTTTTTTTTTTTTTTCAATTGACAAAATATCGACCACACGACATCGGGCGAGCCAATGAACATCTTTTACGCACCCACAAAACAGGGTTATAAAACTCAATTCTATATTAAAAATGAATATTTTAAAAAGAATATTCGAAATAATAAATAAATAAATATGTTACTTTTGAAACATTTGTGAACGTTTAGCAATTATTCATCTACATTTCTTTGTTAGTAGATCGAGACCGAAAGTAAATATCGACCTCAATCAAAAAAATCTGACATTTACATTTATGGATGTGAAACTTTCCGAACAAAACGTCTGAATGAACAAGCGGAGACAAGGTTTTCCTGCTCGTGACGTCATCGCCCACGTGAGGGGAATGCACGAAGACAGCTGGGATAGGGGGTCCACGACCCTTGGGAGGGGAAAGCACATCGGAAAATGGATGGATAGATTTATAGATTTATAGATATTGTTTTTTTTTGTTCAAATATTTTTTTTACAGCCACACATTAAAAGTCAGTCAGAGGTGCAATACATTTCCGTAGCATTTAATTTCAAAGACATACATTACACACACACACACACACACACACAAATACACAGCGAGGGAGAGAGAGAGAGATGAAATTGACCAAATTGTTGAAGAGAAGGTTTTGGCCAAACACCAGCAAATTGCGATTGTCTAATTTGACGTCAGTTGACCACATTTTAATCATGTGCAACCAATGACACTTTTTTTTTTTTTTTTTGAAGGGAGTTATTGAAATATTTCGTTCATCAATTCCCACCAGTCAGCAGCGCCACGATGCTGTCCATCAATGAAAGGGCGTGTTCACGAGAAGAGGTTTCTGGGAGCATTTTGTTCGTTTTCTATTCCACGGATTTGAATGGACGGACCGCACCGCCACCTCGCCGTTGTTGCGTCCGGGTTCGAGGCCGGAGGCCGCAGCTCACTCGGGACCATCCCGAGGAGGAGCACGAGCACGGTGGAAAACGGGCACGTGGACCGCGTCCTGTTTTCCGCTGCTTTCAGAAGAAACGTAAGACGACAGGTCCAAGTTTGAAGTGCGGCAACGCGACGACGTGAAATAAAGATGACGGACGCATTCAAAAAGAAAGACAAGAGATGTGATGGATGTTTTTGTTTTCATTTGACACAAGTGATCACGACTGCAGCTGCAGTTGTAACAGGCCACTTTTAATGAACTTTGACTTTTTCTCATCTTGCTGCCTTCGTGCGTTTATTTGTGGCTTCAAGTGTGAAACAGTTGAACATCCGAGCAAAGCGAAAGAAGAAGACCGACAGGAAGCGGTGATGGTTGCCCCCGCACCGGTCCTCGCCTCCTTTTTTAATGGCGCGACGGGCGACGTCATGATGAATCCCACGCTGCAATACGATTGGCTCCCGCATACAGGGAGGACACGCCCCTCCGACCTCAGGTGCCACAGGAAGCCGCGCTCATCGAATCAGGGGCCATTCCGGGAGCGCAACTTCAGCTGCTCTCCGAGGACGTCGGATAGGGAGCGGTTGTCGGGGGCGGGGCCCCGCCTGCGCTCCCGCTAGCTTGGCCGTATTAGCATCGCTTTGTCGCGCCTCACCTCGCTGAGCTGAGCCAAGCTTGACTTTGCGGAACGTGTCTTAGCTGAGCCGAACGGAGGCTCGGGACTGAGCGCGCGAATCGCCTGCCGGCGGCGCAAACGTTGTGAAAGGAAAAGCGGTCCGGTCGCACTCAGAGGTCAGCACGGCGGTCTGGGTCCCCGGCCGAGTGCGTCCGGAATTCCTCCTCCTCGAAAGCTGGCGCCGCGGAGAAGCGGCCGGCGCCCGAGGGGTCCGAGAGTCCGGCGGGGCGGCGCGGGTCGACGGCGTCCGACGGCGGCGGGCGGGCCCGCCTCTCCTGGGCCTCCCTCTCGCAGTACGAGTAGCGGTGGTTCATGTGCTGCGAGTACGAGCCCGAGTGCGAGAAGCGCTTTCCGCATTTGTCGCACTGGTACGGTTTTTCTCCTGAGTGCAGACGCGAGTGCTCGATCAGGTGGTGCTTGTGCTTGAAGGCCTTGCGGCAGACGCCGCACTGGTGAGGACGCTTGCCTGAGGGGACACGCACACGAGCACACTCAAAACCTTGCAGCGCCGACCCGCAGAACGGCGCGCCGAGTACGCTTGCAGCGTGCAAATGACTCTTAAGCGTGACATTCCAAGGCCCGACGACCACGTGGACTTGCCGAAAGACGCTCGCCGTCTCTGTGAAGGAGGACGAAAAGAGGAACCGTACCTGTGTGCTCATATCGGTGTCTGAGGAGGGAACTGCTCTTCTGGAATGTTTTGCGGCACAAGTCGCAGGCGTACGTCCCGCCGGCGGCGCCACTCGCCGTCTTCACTTTTGACTGGCTTTCTGTCAGCTGCCCCACACCTGACAGGTCGTCCCAAGACCCGTCCAACAGCTCCCCCTAACGCACGCACGCACACACACACACACGCAGATGGTGACAATCCCACACATATCTTTACAGACACGGGTCACACTCATGCAAACCCACCAAGGCCCCCCAGACTTGCCACCGCCCCGTCCTGCAACAACCCTATTAGGTGCGGTGGTAAAATCCAAAGATAAAAGCCAATGTCGAGAAATGAATTGCCACACGCGCGCGCACGCGCTCACTCACCTGGAAAGCCGCTTCCCATCGTGTTTGTCCGCCGCGCGCGATGTCGGCAAACGCGGCCGCCCCGCTAGCGTAGGCGAACGCCATTCGGGGCGCGAAGCCGACACCCGAGTCCGGGACGGGGTACCGGACGGGGGGCGGCAACATCGTCGGCGGTAAAGTGCCGTGCGGCGGCACGGGCGAGTAGGCCGGACGCGCCGGAGAGGGATCGATGCCAAACGTGGGGCATTTTTCCATCCGCCGGCAGTTTCTGCCGCCCTCGGAGTCCGGGAAGTCTTTGGTGACGCGGAGCGGGTCTCGGTTGCCGCCAGGTTCCGCTTCGAGACCGTCGGATCCGGTTTTCTCGGCGCACTCGCGCGACAGGCTCTTGGGCACGGAAAGATCGAGCGGAGTATCGGCGCAAAGATCCTCCCAGACCGGGCTGTTCGGTGCGTAGGGGCTACTCTGCGAGCGTTTGGAAGACGAGGACGACAAGTTGAGCGGAGACCGACTGGCGTCGGGCGTTCTATCCTCCGGACTCTTTGTCGCGAACTGTCCCGGGTAGGCGTCGCCGTTTGACGACGCCGGCGAACGTCCGGAGATCCGGCGCCGTTCCGATCCGCCTCCCGCGGGAGGGCTGCGATTCCGTTGAGCGAACCACTCCCAAACAAAGTCTTGCGGAAGGCCCACGGCCAAGGAAATCCTGAGCAGTTCCTCCGAGTCGGCTCGCGCGTTCGCGGTCCAGTGAGTCCGCACGACCGCCGAGTGATCCTCGAAAGGGCTTCCGGGGCTCGCGCGAGGCTCCCGGGCGGACGCGGGCCATTCCGAGGACTCCGAACCCGGACCGAGCCCGGCCGGCCGCAGAACGGCTCGGATGTCTTGGTTCATCTTGCACAGGTAGCGCTCGTGCTGATGTAGCGGAATGGCTCCCGGGCAGGCCTCCTTGCAGAACTGGCACGAGTACCAGACCGAGCCAGGTCCATCCGTCTGTCTCGTCTTTTGTCGTTTGTTTTGGTCCGGTTCACCGTTCGCCCGCTCGGCCGACTCCGGGGAGTCGGCCGCGAAACCGAGAGCGGGGCCGCCGCGGAGGTTCTTCTCTTCCGTCCGGGCCCCGAGCTCCTTCGTGTAAGCTCCGGGTTTGGAAAACTCGTCCGGGTTCCCGTCCGTCGTTCCTCCGCGCATCTCGTTCGGGCTCTCCGGGGTCCCCGGCAGAAGGAAATTCACGCTCCAACTTCCCAGCCGGCAGCGGGAGCCCAACCCGTCGGCGAAGACCCCGGGGCCCTTCGGTCTCCCGAGCCTACGGTGAGAGGCCGTCATCAGCCCGTCCGTTGTCTCGGACCGGACGTCGAGGCGGTATTGCGCTCGGGCCTTTTCCGGCTTGCGGCGGAGCTGGGCCGGGGCCGGGCGGGGCTGCGGGGCGGGCTCGGCGGCGCACCCGACCCTTTGCGGACGTCTGCGGAGACCGATGGGCCCGGCGCACTTCCTGCTGCTGATGTGGGAACTGTACGAGCCCGAATGGGAGAAGCGCTTTTTGCAGTCGCAGCACTCGTACGGTTTTTCACCTGGAAAAAAAACAGCAAAATAAGACAACGACGTGTTCCGGGAGGCCCGAGAGCCTCCCGCCACTCTGAGCGTTCCTATCTTTTGTTCTGTTTCGTTTCTGACTTCCCGGCTTCACTTTTCACGCCCACCTCCTTCAACGACAAGTCTTCCTTGCGACCTTGGGAACAAAGTCACCTTCCGAACTTCACTTGCTCTTCTTCCTACCGCACCCGCGACCTTTCGTTCGAGGGCTCCCGTCCTTCAAACTGCACTTTGTACCTTTCCGACTTTTTTTTTCCCGTACGGCGTCAACTTTTGCGCGACCCAAAGCCTCCCGCCTCTGACGACGACGTTTGCTCGAGTTTTTCTTCGACCGATCAGAAGGTCCGGAGGCCGCGGCGAGGGAACGCGCCGGCGCCACCTACCGCTGTGGATGCGCAGGTGCTCCTTCAGGTGATGTTTGTACTTGAAAGCTTTTCCGCACTCGGCGCACTTGAACTTGCGGTTGACGACGCCGCCGTCGTTCAGCAGCTGCGCACGCCAACAACAGAAGGACAGACAACTCAAAGAAGTGGGACGGAAAGTGAGGGAAAGAAGATCAAACGACGCTGCCGAGAAGAAGAGATATAGAGATAGATAGATATTTATATATATATTTTTTTATTCCCGTAAAAAGTTGGACCAAAAGTGAGTGGTCGGCGGCACCGGGCAGCTCCTTCAGCCAGAGAGCGCGACGCCCGAGCCCCGAGAAGGAGACGTAGCGCCGCTCGTCCCTCGTGACTAGACGGAGCTGACTCCAAAAGCTGGACTCAACCCCGCTCAGCCATTTTGAAGATGCTTCCATTTCGATTTCTTCCACTTTTCCCTCCCATCATGTTGCTGCTGTAAATCGGGAATGTGTCCACTGGGAGACAAGTCCAGGTTGTCTGATCTTCAATTTCAAGCCGGTCTCGCTGCCAAACGGCGATGCCTGAGAGATGGAGTCCTACGGCTGATTTTCTTCTTCCATTTCAGCAGCACGCCTAGCGCTGCGCAAAGGCTGCAATCCGGGCAGGAGACCGACTTCTCGGCTTTTGGAATTGCTCTCTTGCCTCCTCTGCCCCCCGACATGGTGATTGCGCCTTGTTTGACTGCCGCTTCCCCGCCTCCTCTCCAGTGTAGAGAGGCGGCCCGGTGGCCGCGACGACGGAAGCCAGGCCGTCGCGGCCTGGCGTCTGCGCCGCCGACATCGGCACTCGAACGCTTTCCCCAAACGCTGCTTCATCTCGTGAGCAAGGTTTGACTTCACAAGGTGTCTTCTTCTTCTTCTTCTTTCCTGAGCCTTTCCTTTCGACCGGGGGACGCCGACTCTTTGAGGACGAAGGGCTCCGCAAACCAACTTGACTCGACTCGAAAGAAGTTGAACGAATGTCGCCTCGAGGTGAATGAGTGAAGTTGAAAGCATCGTAACGGCAAAAGAAACACTTGCTGGCGTTTTGGAGGGATTTGGCTTCTTTTTAAGCAGCGCCGGCCATCTGGGAGGCTTTTAAGCTTCACGTGCGCGTCTGCGTGTGTGTGTGTGTGTGTGTGTGTGTGTGTGTGTGTGTGTGTGTGTGTGTGTGTTTTGGGTGAGTTGATGCTCTTGCCATGACGGGGACCGAAATGTTCAACGGCAATTTGATGAAATGTGAGCTCAATAAGAGGCCAAAAATGAGGCACAAGAAAAGGACCAATGGCCGACCTCATTTGGCGTTTGGAGGAGGGCTCCAGCGCCATTTTGTTTTTCTGGCTGTTGGGCCCTCACACGCGCCTCCGACGCCTTGTCGAGATGTTCGAGCGGCGCCCTCTCCGTCCAAACGGTTTCACGCATAAAATGGTCCTCCAAGCGCGACGTGCGTGCCCACTTTTCAATCCCCAAATGCCAAACTTCCCACGGAGAGGAAGAGTTGCGGCCCGAAGACATTGAACGCCCTGCGGAGGAAACCCCTTTCGGCCGCTCGCGTTCAACGGCTCCTTCTCTCGCTCATGACGACGAGTCGTCGTCTTATCGGCGTCGCTCGCGGCGGGAGCGGCCGCCCGATGCTCTCTTCGCGGC
>NW_017804802.1:345001-353577 GCF_001891065.2 Hippocampus comes
CTCCCCGGCTTCGGCGCCGTCGCCGTCCGGGCCGAAAGGCGGCTGTCCTTCGTCCGGGTCTTCCGGGTAGATGATGGCCGTGTCGCTCCGCCAAAGGTACTCGGGGAGCAATTGCCCTGAAATTCCAAAACCGGCACAAACGTTTCACGCCAAAGTTTCGTGCGGATGCCACGTATCGCTGGCGCGACGTGCGAGTCGCGGGCGGAAGTCGGCGGCGGGTTTGAAAGGGGGAATCGAAGCCCCAAACGGTCAAATCCTTCCCGTGAGAAGGTCAACGTGCCGAAACCTGGTGGAGGCGTTGCCGTGGCCACTCACCAAGCCTTTGTCCAGCTTCTTCTTCTTCGCCATTTTGTCGCCGGGCTCGCCACGTTGTGATGTCATCGGCCAACTCTGGGGGGGGGGGGAGGCACTTATTTAGCAGACACCATGACATCCTTGTGTGTGTGTGTGTGTGCGCGCATTCGTGTGTGTCTCTCTCACACACACACGCATGGAGACACGCAGAGAGTCAGGTTCCGGGAAGGTTTGCAGAAGTAAAAGTGCTGACTCAGGAAGCGTGAAAAAGTTGAAGTCATGATCTTCCTGTCAGGCGACCGCTCTTGATTGACATCCGTCGCCGGATGTCTTCAAGTGGACGTTGGGCGCTCCTCTGGAACTGTCGAAGGAAGGCCCCGCCCGGCCCGCTTGACAGCCATTTGCCGTTCGTCATGAGCGTTTCCGTTTGTTTCAATTGACTCTGTCCCGTTTGGATTTGAGAGTACGTTTGTTTGTTTTGACCCACGCGAGCCGCTTCTCGTCAGGAGGGTCGGGGGCGTGCCGGAGCCCGACCCGGCCGTCTTGGGGCCACCCCGAACCGGTCGCGGGGCGCGCGCAGAGACGAACGACCGGTCGCGCTCACCGTCCGGCCGCGGGGCAATTTGGAGCGTTCCGTGAACCCGCCGCGCGCGTTTCGGGAACGCGGGAGGACAGCGCAGTACCTCCTGTAGTCTCTCGCGAGACCCCCAAAGCTCACGTGCGTTGGCAAAGACAAAAAACGAGGAAGAAATAGGCCAGATGAATCTTGACTTAGGTTGCCTTTTTTTTTTTTATTTTATTTTTTATTCTTCTCACCAAAACTCGTTTGCGGTTTTAATTTGAGTGATAGACGTTGAGTTTTCGTCGCCTACGGTGGCCTTGCTCCCAGCTGACGTCGACGCAAAAAGTCAACCAGACAGACAAGGAGGTGGTTCACATTTTTTTTCAAAACGCAACCTAGCTTGCCCTGAGAGCAGTCTGTTAGCTTCATGCTACAATGAATGGGGAATGCCTTTGACAAGGTAACACTTAGCCTCAACGATGGCTTCGAGCAACACAAACGGTGGAACAACACACGCAGACAGACGATATAACAAGACTCACAGGCATACCATTGTTTCACGGCGGCAAAGAACATCAAACGTGACCTGAACTAACGTGCCGGTTGAAGTCCATCTTTCATATGCGTTCGCAAATCACATGGACGGATCAAATCCCGCTTTTAAGAGTTCATTTGTGACGACGTCATCGAGGCGCGACCGTCTCATCTGTCCCCCCTCGACCCATGGATGGTGAGGGGAGCCGACACGGAAATACAAATAACAAAGGAGATTTGCCCGCTTGCGTTGCAGCGGTGGTGGCGCCCGCGTGGTCCGGGACCGGGCCCCCTACAGGAAGCACAAGCGCGCCGAGCGCGGCCTCGTCGTCGCCGCCCGCCCGCCAATCGATTGCTCGACCTCATTCTGCCCGCCGGTCGTATCGTCAGCACGGGAACAACAGGCTAACGCGCTACCGTGGCTAGTGCCATCGCCGCACTTGCATTCGCGTGCGAACACGCGGCAAACAGAAACCAGGGCGAGGGGACGCCTCGGTGTCGTTTCGTCGACGACCCTTCTGAGCGCCTCTCAGAGCCCGGACTTCATCCGGCTCCATCGGCAATTGATCGTTTTGCGCGCGGGCGAGTGCGACCTTGCCCGAGGAGCTGGGCCGACCCAACGTATTTGTGTCAGTGAGCGAAGAAGGGGAGGGGCCACGGCCGCCACGCGCAAGCGTCGGGCTCGCGGAGAGAGAGCGCTTTGAGCCCTTATGGAATATTCTGCGAGAGTTCCTTTGGCGCGGTGCGGCCGCTTGTCAAACGACAACAAATGGGGCCGTTTCCAACGAGTCGGCGGCCGTAAGATGACGTGACTCGGTCGCGTGACAGCAAAAAGGCACGCCCCCACGTGCGCGCTCTCTTTCGCGCCATCCTTTTCTCTTATTCAAATCGCGACTCGACGCCTGCGGCGGACGACGAGGCACTCGGCCTGACGTACAAGTCAGAAGACAAAGTCCGATTTCAGCCGAAGCACGCGGAGCGATGTCGCAAGGCGCAACGAGGGCTTTTCTTTCTTGACCCGAACTTGTGTCCCAATGGCCGTCCGCTGGGAAAACGCGAGTGCCCGGGCAACCTTCGGCCTGACCCGTCACACCGCGACGACAACAATTCGCAGGTTCCGGGTCAGCTGCTTGAACAGCGCTACTCGTACGCGCACGCTCGGAGTCATGTCAGGAAGTTGCACAGAAGGATTCTTTCGAATTCTGCTTGTGAATTAGTTCATGTTGGGCAACTTGCGCTTTCTTGTTTTTTTTGATTTTGTGGCAACATAAAGTGGTCCGCGGAGGTTTCCCCCTTGCTGACTTGTTCGTGCGTGCGTCCGTGCGTGGCGCGTCTCTTACCGTTCTTCCTGCGCGGGTTTGCTTGTTTTCTCCTCTGGAAGCGCGCGCGCTCCTCCATGTCTGCTCCGCAGAGGCGCGCGCGCGCGCAGGAGGGCGCACGCGCGCACGCGCACGGCACCGGAACGGGAGGTCCGGCGCCCTCGGCTCCGTCCGGGTCCCGTCAAGCGTCACCTCGGGCTGGGTCCGGTGCGGAGCGCGCGCACACCCGCTCGCCCGTGTCCGCCGCGCCCGAACAATGAGGGCGGACCGCGGACGGCGGAGGTCCCCGCCGTCCGCCCCCTTTGGCCCCGCCCCCGATTCCGCCCCGAGAGCGGAGGAGGGGTCACGCGCACGCGGCGGCCGCTTTGGGGCTGTGACGTCGCAGCCGTTGCCACTCAAGTGACGTCACGACGCACGTCCGCTTGCTGCGTGAATGCGAAGTGGAAAGTCTCCCGAATGTCGCCTTTTTTTTTCATCAAAGAGCAAAACTCAGGACATTTTCATTCCTTTTGGTTGCTGGAGAAACATCAGATGTCGTCGCACTTACTGCCCCCCCCCCCCAAACATTTTTTGGGGAAGTGTACCTCGACAACAAAAAGACGTTTTCAATTGTTGGTGGTTTTGACTGGGTGGCTGCGAGCTGCTTGTGCGGCTCCCCCAAATTGGGGCTCCTCTATTGGTGTTGCGTCATATTAGCAGTTGTTTTTTTCCAAAGGTGCCCACAAAAACATTTTTTTTCCCCTCACTAGGGTGCGCAGTGATGGGCCAGAAAGTCTCCCGATCGGGCCGACTTTGTCACGAGGCCTTTCGGAGTTTGCCCCGTGACAGGAAAGGCTGCTTGTCTTGTCTGCGTGAGCGGTCGCCTTGGGTCGTTTGAGTGACAGCGCGCCGGCCGCGGGCCGCTTCCTGCCCAGGCTCGGTGTGGCTCCGATAAGGTCAGCAAGGTCAGATAGCGCCTGAGCAGGAAGAGCACGGGAACCCCGGGGAGGGGGTCGGGGGGCAAAAAATAGCCACGCATGTCAAGCAATCACCCCCCCACCCCCCCCAAAAAAAAAAACCCAAGCAAACAAAGAAAGAAAGAAAGAGGAAAAACATCACCCAGTCCAATTAAGCTGCTGCTTTTTGCGCCCGCAAAAAAGGAATTGCAGTTTGGTCCACCAAAAGAAAGACGTGGCTCGCTCAAATCTTGTTTTGGCTGTTTTGGTTTGGAGGCAAACAAAAGCGAAAAGTCACTTTTGCGCCCGCCCGGCATGTTTGCTCCCACTACTTTTCTGGACACTGGAGAAGCGGCCTTGCACAACCAACGTGCGTCTTTCCCGCGGCAATCCACTCCGGCGCGCGCGCGTCCAACAGTGGTGCGCATCTGGCCCGGCGCTTGACCCCCGAGTGCCTCGTGGTCCGTAGCCGAACGCGCGCCTGTCCATTCGCCACCCCGGGGATGGCCAGCGAGTGCGCGGCGCCGGCGAGATTTGCGGCCAGCGGGACGGTTGCCTCCGGGTCAGTGACTTGCACGTCAACAAACGAGGGTACCCCCAACCCCCCTTCCACCGCACGACCCCTGGGGCGGGCCCGGAGTCTGGCCATCTGTCCCGGGCTTCCTGCCGGGACGCTCGGCAGGGGGGACAACGCCGATGGAGCCGGGCGGCTAATCCAGATGAGCTCCTAAAGTGAGAGCGGCTCAACGGCGGGGCCAGCGCGCTCGCGGCTACTCCCGCTCATCTGCAAGCGCAACGCGCCGGCGATTCATCGACAAATGATCGACGTGCAAATGACGACCGAGCTTTGATCACGATGAAGTGTCCCGACGGAGCGTTTCGCGTCCATTGCTCCACATGGCCACAAGTCGGTTTTTCGACAGGAAGTCTTGTCCCGTTTCTGCCGACCGATTGGCTTTGACGTTTGCAAACATGGACTCCAACGCCACGCGCAACGAGCAACGAGCACCAAACCGCGCGTGGAGGGAGGCACCTTCCACCGGCCCCCGGTCATTCCGCAAGCCAGCGTATTTGGAAAAAGGGCAGTTTGCGCCTCGGTGGGTGCGAACGCGGCCGACGTCCTTCGGTGCCAATCGAGATGCCGCCTCGCATCCCCTCGAAACGAGGCACGCAAGCATCTGCGCGGGACCGCACTCGGGGTCCAAACCGAGCTCTTATGCCAAAGCCGTTGCCTCTCTGAATGGTAGCGTGCACCCACGCAAATTGGCACTCACGCTTTTTTTTTCTGTGCACAGCAAAGCCCACACCACACGCACGCACGCACGCACACACAGGTTGAAGGTTCCCCAATTAAGCTTGTTGTGATTCTGATTCTTAAGAGGTGCGGCACGGAAATCGCAATCCGCCGGGGCTTCTGCGTGCACCTTCCGTCGGAACCGCAAGAAACAAAGTGCGAAAGTAGAAACGAGGCCAACGTCAGTGGGCCAACAAGCCCGCACCTCCTGCAACGTGAGAACCACCAAATCAAGGCCATGAGCACAGCACGAGCGACGTGGCGCCGGAACGCGTGCCAACCGCTGGCTTCTCGTCACATTCCCGTCACATTGGAAGAAAAGGCCACCGGCAGGCCGCTCAGTCAAACCGGCGGCGCCAAAGCATCCAGCCCGCTTTGCCCTTTTGGCTCCCGCGCCGCACGGGGTGCGGGGCGGATGAGGTCGTCATGGGAACCCCTCGCGCGGACAGAGACGCCTCAATGGACGCTTTGTCTCAACGGGCCCGCCGGAAGACCGGCGGGGTCCGGACGCGCGCCGCGGAAGACCGGCAGGGACCCGATGCGCTCCAACGGAAACTGGCACAAGGGGAGACGTCCCGTCCGCGCCCGATCGTCCGCTTGTGGAGGACAATCCTGCCTGGAAATCGGATGTCTCCCGCGGGTCAGGGGTCGCGAGCAGAGCAACCGACCCCCCCACACACACGCACACACACCTATGCGTCCCCCGTTTGGAAGGCGTGCGAATGAAAGCGCGTGCGTGGCCTGGGAGCAGCTTGGCCTTCAGGGTCAGCGGTGGCAATTTTTGGAGTGACGGCGTCAGGCAAAAATAGCAGCAGAGACGGGAGAGATGGACCAATCGGTCTCTCCCGCCAATTTTGGGGATGGAGGATGAGAAGTTTTTTGTAAACAGGACGGACTAAGCAAGGACGCAAGCGGGTTTTGGTCCGTCCCTTTAATCGTCCCTCATATGCGCCGTCGGCAGGCCAGAGGGCAGCTCAACACTCAACTTTGTACTTTTTCATCTCAACAGTATTTTCTAGCAACACTGCCGCCTAGTGTACGCTCAGAGAACATAAAGTACAAACGAGCTTCCATTTCACAAGCGCGAGACGACGAAGAAAGCTTCGTGTTGCCACTTAGGGTCCAGCGCCCGACTGGCGACATAGAGAGACCCGCCCCCCGCCCCAACATCCACAGCGTCACTGCCTCAGCCCTCGTTGAGCAGGTGACGCGCCATCGGACCCAATCCCAGGACCCACACTTGTACCCTCGTGCCCCTCAATCGCGAACGTGGAGGGTGTGCTCTGTGACCCCGCCCCTTTTGCTCCACACTTGGGCCGAGCCTGCATCCGTCACACCTCAGCCCAAGCATGTTTGCCAACACGCCAATTCGAGCAAACGGGCGGGAAACAGCTGACCTTGGGTGCAATTCCTTTGCCCGGACCTAAAACAAAAAAACCACTTTTCGAGCGTAAATGTCCATCCAATCACCATCAGAACACATCAAGTGGTCAACGTGCCATTTCGATCGTTCTGGTGCAGTTGCCGTCCTGAGCAACGTGGCGTCCGCAAATAGTGGAGCCGTCGCTGCCATGGACTGCGAGCCCAAACCACTCGACGACTTTCGACTGCAGTTTGGACCTGAACGGCGGGGATGAGTGGGCACATTCTTGCTTTGTTTTTAGGCTGGTCTTTGGTACCCTCTAGCGGACACAAGTTCTCCTTGCGTTTTTTTTTTTTGTCTCCTGTTTACCGCTCCTCGTCATTCAGGTCAATTCAGAGTAGAAGATTTTGAAGATGCGTGTATTGACTGATTTTTTTTTTTGCTCCGCTTGAAAGCAGGAACGTATGAAAATATCCAATCGAGAGTAGTTGATATCGTACTTCACATCAATTGAAAATGCCAGTCAACTTGTTTGACGGCAGTCAAGAGAACGCAGCAAGTTTGCAGAAAGACCCCCCCCCCTCCCAGTGACAGTCTCGTGACAAATGTCTTGTTAAGTCTTGTCTACTGATGCTTCACCTCTTTGCCCCCCCCCTGGCTGTCTCGGGCAGTGTTTTTCAAACCCTGTGCCGCGAGATCTTGTCAGGTGCGCCGTGGCGGCAAATTCTCCAACACGCGTGCCTGCCCGTGCCGTCATCGCCCGACATTGTGATCGTGTAGTACTCTTCCATACCGGTAGGGAGCAGCAGCAGCTAGCTAATTGCCTCATGCTTCGAGACAAGCGAAGTTTCCGGCGTGAGGCGTTCCAACTAAAGGTCGCTTTCATTTCGATTGACTGCACCCAAGTTCCCTGTAAGCTGCGCAACTGCGCACTGGTCGCACACTCTCCCACAAGAAAACCTTATGCAGCGCAGTGAACGCACTATAGAACCTTTTTTTTTCTGTATCCATTTGCTGCGTAATTGAGTGAGTGACAGGTGTCCGGCCAATCACGCGATACGATGCAATGACGCCATCAATCACGGCATTGACACAACAGTACCTGCTAGCGTTCTGCGCTCCACAACAACAACGATGCGTCGGCGAGAAGCGACGCTAATGCTAATGCTAATGCTCATCGTTGATCGTGGCGCAACGACCGGGCGGCGAACGCGACGCGTCTCCTCCCGCAACCAAAATAAGAAGGAACCGCGCTTCTTTGAAGTCGGAATGGCTGACGGAGTCTGTGCAAATAGAAGCACGAGCGGCGAAACTGGGTGAAATCTTTTCTTTTTGGAGTGCACTGTAAAACATGCGGCAAAGTGGAAGCTGCAAACACATTTTCCGATGGAAAAATAGGGACCAAATGGAAGCCGGATTACTTCAAGCGACACATTCATCAGAAAAGTTATTTGAATGACGTTGGAAGGATACAAAGACTCAAGAGGGGAAAAGCGATTGGTCCAATATTGCGGGAGAGAAAGAAGCGGCTGTCACATAGAAAAGAAAGAAAAAAAAAATCCCACCCTGAGCAAGTTAGACTTCGAATTGACGAGATTTTACTTGCCATTAAAATGAATGCACCAAATATTGCATTTATTCCTATTCAATGTGTTATGATATCGCGTTCGTTTTCAATGTGAAAGAACGCTTCTCTTTTTGGAGTGCACTGTAAAACAGGCGGCAAAGTGGAAGCTGCAAACACATTTTCCATGGAAAAAATAGGGACCAAATGGAAGCCGGACTACTTCAAGCGACACATACATCAGAAAAGTCATTTGAATGACGTTGGAATGATACAAAGACTCAAGAGGGGAAAAGCGATTGGTCCAATATTGCGGGAGAGAAAGAAGCGGCTGTCACATAGAAAAAAAAAAAATCCCACCCTGAGCAAGTTAGACTTCGAATTGACGAGATCTTACTTGCCATTAAAATGAATGCACCAAATATTGCATTTATTCCTATTCAATGTGTTATGATATCGCGTTCGTTTTCAATGTGAAAGAACGCTTCTCCTAACAATAGAACACTTCATTGTTCAAAGAGGCTTTTTTTCACATTTTCAGGTAGTGGCGTGCCGCGGGATTTTTCAATGAAAAAAAATGTGCCCTGGCTCGAAAAAGATTGAAAAACATTGGTCTAGGGGCTGCAGCGAGCCGCGGGGGCCCCGAACATGCCATTTTAGGGCCACTAGTGAAGATTTAGCGAGGCGCACACGAGAAATTGCCTTGCAACA
>NW_017804802.1:353858-354512 GCF_001891065.2 Hippocampus comes
AATTCATCAATTGGGGGGGGGGGCAGGGGGGGCATTTTGGGCTTGAATAAGTTGCGGCTTCCATATCCCGTGATGCTCTCTTGCCATCAGCTCGACCAATGACAAGTCTCGGGTGGGGGGCCACAGTGCGCCTGCCCTCCCGTCCCCTCCCCTCCCGGTATAAGAAGGTGAGTGCGAGCGCGGCCCCCCCTGAGCAGTTTTCATTCCCGGCCCGCCTCGGCTGGAGGACTACACGGGTGTGTAGTTTTGTCTTTTTCGGGGGGCGTCCTGCGAGCGGCCCGTCTTTGAGGACAAAGCCGGACCATCGGGAAGCTGCTCGGCTTCATCGGGGGGCTCCGTCCCGACGCCAGCGGGCGGCCTTTCGCGTGAGTGCCCGGCCCGCCGCCATTTCACATCTCGTTTCGCAAACTTTGCCGGATTTGGTGCTCGTGGCGTGCGCCGACTTTGACGAAACCCCAAAATAGCTGCGCCGACGGAGGGAGCCGGGGGCCCATGGCTTTTTAAGGGAATGCTCACTTGAGCGCTCCCCCCCCGCCCTCCCGCAGATATGTGCCGCACATGCTTCCTGTCAATCCAAAATCTATTTTGGGCAGAGATGCGGCCTCCTTTGGATTTGGCCCGCGCGCCACTTGACCCGGTCCAAGTGCCCCGACC
>NW_017804802.1:373356-374894 GCF_001891065.2 Hippocampus comes
TGCTCTTGGCTGTGGCTGTCTCGGGCAGTGTTTTTCAAACCCTGTGCCGCGAGATCTTGTCAGGTGCGCCGTGGCGGCAAATTCTCCAACACGCGTGCCTGCCCGTGCCGTCATCGCCCGACATTGTGATCGTGTAGTACTCTTCCATACCGGTAGGGAGCAGCAGCAGCTAGCTAATTGCCTCATGCTTCGAGACAAGCGAAGTTTCCGGCGTGAGGCGTTCCAACTAAAGGTCGCTTTCATTTCGATTGACTGCACCCAAGTTCCCTGTAAGCTGCGCAACTGCGCACTGGTCGCACACTCTCCCACAAGAAAACCTTATGCAGCGCAGTGAACGCACTATAGAACCTTTTTTTTTCTGTATCCATTTGCTGCGTAATTGAGTGAGTGAGAGGTGTCCGGCCAATCACGCGATACGATGCAATGACGCCATCAATCACGGCATTGACACAACAGTACCTGCTAGCGTTCTGCGCTCCACAACAACAACGATGCGTCGGCGAGAAGCGACGCTAATGCTAATGCTAATGCTCATCGTTGATCGTGGCGCAACGACCGGGCGGCGAACGCGACGCGTCTCCTCCCGCAACCAAAATAAGAAGGAACCGCGCTTCTTTGAAGTCGGAATGGCTGACGGAGTCTGTGCAAATAGAAGCACGAGCGGCGAAACTGGGTGAAATCTTTTCTTTTTGGAGTGCACTGTAAAACATGCGGCAAAGTGGAAGCTGCAAACACATTTTCCGATGGAAAAATAGGGACCAAATGGAAGCCGGATTACTTCAAGCGACACATTCATCAGAAAAGTTATTTGAATGACGTTGGAAGGATACAAAGACTCAAGAGGGGAAAAGCGATTGGTCCAATATTGCGGGAGAGAAAGAAGCGGCTGTCACATAGAAAAGAAAGAAAAAAAAAATCCCACCCTGAGCAAGTTAGACTTCGAATTGACGAGATCTTACTTGCCATTAAAATGAATGCACCAAATATTGCATTTATTCCTATTCAATGTGTTATGATATCGCGTTCGTTTTCAATGTGAAAGAACGCTTCTCCTAACAATAGAACACTTCATTTTTTCAAAGAAGCTTTTTTCACATTTTCAGGTCGTGGCGTGCCGCGGGATTTTTCAATGAAAAAAAATGTGCCCTGGCTCGAAAAAGAGTCTAGGGGACTGCAGCGAGCCGCGGGGGCCCCGAACATGCCATTTTAGGGCCACTAGTGAAGATTTAGCGAGGCGCACACGAGACATTGACTTGCAAAGTCAATTCGTTCATCTCAGTCACTTTCACTTTGTGAACAATGGGCTGAAGTTTGTCCGTGACAAAAAAAAAAAACAAACAAACTAGTCAAGTCATTGCTGAACAAATTGACGACGTGAAAACATTGTTGCTGCACTTGCTCCAATATTCGGGACAAAACCGCTGCCGTTCTGGAGGTCCGGAGATGGAGCGGCGCTTTCCTGCATGCGACGCTTCATCTCATCGTCTTTATCTGCGAAATGTAAGTGGAATTCATCAATTGGGGGGGGGGGGCAGGGG
>NW_017804802.1:375192-377827 GCF_001891065.2 Hippocampus comes
TTTGGTGCTCGTGGCGTGCGCCGACTTTGACGAAACCCCAAAATAGCTGCGCCGACGGAGGGAGCCGGGGGCCCATGGCTTTTTAAGGGAATGCTCACTTGAGCTCTCCCCCCCCGCCCTCCCGCAGATATGTGCCGCACATGCTTCCTGTCAATCCAAAATCTATTTTGGGCAGAGATGCGGCCTCCTTTGGATTTGGCCCGCGCGCCACTTGACCCGTTCCAAGTGCGCGCAACTCAACCCCACCGAACGCAGCGGAATCGACGCGCGGCCTCTCGCAACCTCGCGACCGCGTACGCCTCGCGGACCCGAGGTGGCGCCCAGGCTCCAAAGTCTATTCGGGCCTCGCAATCAGACGGCGACCGGTCCGGGGTGTACCAAAGTCAGCCGCGATGAAGATGGACGGGATGGGAAAATGATGTCGGTGTAGCAAAGGGGCGGGGCGTGTCAGTCGGCCCCGTCCAAAACTTGCCCGAGGTCTCGAATCGATTTGAACACCCCAGCGCATTCATCGCGCCGTTTCTTATTCTGATCGATATCCTCGGCATTCCTTAAACAAAGAAACAAAAATGACAAACGTGGATGAGGCATTCTTGGTCCACAAAGGATCCATAACGTCGGACCCGTCCTTGAAGAATTTGTCGCGCTCTGGCAAGGTAACCAACCGGAAGTGGCGTCATCTGGCCTCCAGAAGCGGGCGCCTTCCAAATGACATTTGGATTCTTTTTTCCTTCTCAACACGAGCTGCTGCTGCTGCTGCTGCTCGCGATCTACAATTTACAGATGATGTGTTGCGCGTGTGCGCCCAAGTGTAAATATACACACACAAATGGAGTGTGTGCGTGTTGTTTTCTTTTCCAAGTCGTATTGATGTCTGAGATACTGGCAAGTGGCCCCCTTCAGCTGCCGCCGCCCGTCACCTCTCGCCCGGCCCCTCCAACTATTTATAACAGCCTCAGCATCGTGTGTGTGTGTGTGTGTGTGTGTGTGTGTGTGTGTGTGCATGCGTGAGGAAGGGAGAGCAGGGGGGTGGTGGATCGCTGGTGTCAGCTGTCGCGCGAGTCAGCCAGCAAAGGACTTTGCTGAAGCGGCGGCGACACCTTGGGCCAAAACATTTGCACTTGCCGTCGGACCTCGTCGCCATTTGTCAGAGGGAGAACGCTCAAACGATGACACCGATTCGGGTCTGACAAGAACCAAAGTTCGTGTGGCGAGATTGAAAAGGCTTATTCTCACAATGTCCACCAGGAGGTGCTAGCAGACTTCTTTATGATGACCACTGCCAGTTTTACGCCAGGGTGGTCGATTGACGGCAGCCGGAATGCTCGGCCGTCTGCTGTTTGTTGTCCGTTGAATCCGTTCATATCAACAGTTATTGAACTTCCACGACAATTCATGACAGTTGGTAGCCACAACAATCCTTGTCATACTCATTAGTATTGCAACAGTAATAGCCCCCCCACCCCCCAATAAAAAGGGGAGGGTGGGCGTGACCGGTAGTGTGAGCAAATGACTTTGAAGTGTAAAGGTGCCGACCTGAAACCCGGCCAAGAATTGGGGATCGAGGGGCCACTCGCAGGGAGTTGAACAGCTGATTGAGCTTCAGAGTAGTGATGGGCAGATGATTGATATTGACACGTGACGCAAACTGTGTTGATACTGTGTTGGTCGGTCAATAGTGACCCCTGCTGTACACCTGAAATCATTGCAAGTAAACGTGATGTAAAAAAAAAAGGCAACATTCGCCGCATGCCGCAAACCCCCAAATCGCCTGGGAAACGATGAAGCTTTTTGCAAAAGCGTCCAAAGCGTTGCCTCTTTGTCTTTTTGCTGACCCGCAGGCCGCAAAGCCAAGAAGACGAAGAGGATGTCGACACAGGCGCCGACTTTCACGCAGCCGCTTCAGAGCGTGGTGGCACTGGAGGGTAGTGCCGCCTCGTTCCAGGCGCAAGTGAGCGGTAAGAGCCGTCCCCGCCGTCCCGTGTCCCGTGTCCCGTGCCAATGAATCTTTAGGGAGGCCTGAAGTGTACCTGACAAATGTACCGCGTTGGATTTGCGCGTCGTCGGGGGAGTGGAAGCCACTTTCCGATAATGCACCGTTTGTCGATTCCATTCGGTGATTTGTAGTTGGGATACATAGTTGCACCATTCCAAACCAATTGTCGTTTTTGTGAGTTTCACTTGGTCGGAAGGGGACACCGTAAGGGGCCGAGGGGTCCCATTTAATGTGCAAACTAAGTTGCGCGCGTGTTTCAAGACCTGACGTCGGAATCGCAAAATCAGACAAAGCAACGTGGGCGCAAACGCTCAGCGGCCTTCAACGTACTGAAGCCAGCAGACCCTGAAAAGCCACTTTCCGAGTGACAGAGCGCCACCTGAGTCCACTCCATCTGCCCTCCAGGCGCTCCGGTTCCCGAGGTGTCGTGGTTTCGGGACGGCCAGGTTCTCTCTGCCGCCGCGTTGCCAGGCGTTCAGATCTTGTTCAGCGACGGCCACGCTGTTCTGAGCATCGACGCCGTCAACGCCGCGCACGGCGGGAGGTTTTCCGTCCGGGCCACCAACGGAGCCGGACAAGCCACCAGCACCGCCGAACTCGTCGTTACAGGTGAGAGCCGGTCCGGATCCCGTCCTCTTC
>NW_017804802.1:378709-382947 GCF_001891065.2 Hippocampus comes
CGCCCCCGCCGTCCCGTGTCCCGTGTCCCGTGCCAATGAATCTTTAGGGAGGCCTGAAGTGTACCTGACAAATGTACCGCGTTGGATTTGCGCGTCGTCGGGGGAGTGGAAGCCACTTTCCGATAATGCACCGTTTGTCGATTCCATTCGGTGATTTGTAGTTGGGATACATAGTTGCACCATTCCAAACCAATTGTCGTTTTTGTGAGTTTCACTTGGTCGGAAGGGGACACCGTAAGGGGCCGAGGGGTCCCATTTAATGTGCAAACTAAGTTGCGCGCGTGTTTCAAGACCTGACGTCGGAATCGCAAAATCAGACAAAGCAACGTGGGCGCAAACGCTCAGCGGCCTTCAACGTACTGAAGCCAGCAGACCCTGAAAAGCCACTTTCCGAGTGACAGAGCGCCACCTGAGTCCACTCCATCTGCCCTCCAGGCGCTCCGGTTCCCGAGGTGTCGTGGTTTCGGGACGGCCAGGTTCTCTCTGCCGCCGCGTTGCCAGGCGTTCAGATCTCGTTCAGCGACGGCCACGCTGTTCTGAGCATCGACGCCGTCAACGCCGCGCACGGCGGGAGGTTTTCCGTCCGGGCCACCAACGGAGCCGGACAAGCCACCAGCACCGCCGAACTCGTCGTTACAGGTGAGAGCCGGTCCGGATCCGGTCCTCTTCCCCTTCAAGGCTTCGGGTGCTCTGAAACCACCTGCGACCTCGTTGACGTTCCCCTCGCACCTCAGCCGGCCTTAAACTCGCCATTGCCCTCAAAACCAAGTCGTCGCACCTTCTCAATATCTCTTTCAAGACCCCAGGTGGCCTTTTACTCCTCTGAACTAGTCAGTGTTCCCTTCAACACCTCAGGAGCTATTAAAAAGCCTCCGACCTCATCGATGTTCCTTCCCCCACTTGGGGTAGTCTTTGACTCGTCGTTCCCTTCAAAACGTCAGCAGGTCTTTTGCCCTCTGGCCGAGTCGACGCGTCAAGGCCTCATTTAGTCTTTAACTCCGCACGTCCCTCGCAAGACCTCAGGTAGTCTTTTCTCCTCATCTTCAGTCTTGAAGTCCGCATAGTGACTTGACGTCTCCTCTAAGCCTCCAGGTAGTTTTGAACTCCTCGTTCCCCTTAAGTCCCCAGGTGGGCACAAGCCTTTTAGAGCCGCCCGCCGCGGGGATAGCGGTGAGACTCGTGCGGATCGTGCAAATCGAACATGCCCGTTTGCAATTTGTCTCTGCGCAGCGGAGACGTCGCCTCCCGGTTTTCTTCAGAGACTCCAGAGCTCCATCGTGCGGCAGGGCAGTCAGGTGAGACTCGGCGTCCGAGTCACCGGCATCCCGCCGCCCGCCGTCACGTTCTACCGAGAGGGAGCCGAGATTCAGAGCTCGCCCGACTTCACCATCGTCCGCGATGGAGACGCGTACAGTCTGCTGATCGCCGAGGCCTTCCCGGAAGACTCCGGGTCGTACTCGGTGGCGGCCATCAACAGCAGCGGGCGAGCCACGTCCACCGCAGAGCTGCTGGTTCACGGTGAGCGTCTGCCACGTTGTGCCACGTTGTTCGGTTCTGCGTTCAGCCGAGCGTTCGTTCAAAGCGGGAAAACTTACACGACTCCAAAGAACGTTTGGCATCTTGGGTTCTGGAGCGAAATTTCTGGGCGAAGCCAGCCGTAAATGCACTCCAAGCGAAGTCGAGGCTCTGGCCTTCCTGTGCAGGCTTCCGCATTCTCCCCAATTTGTGCCCTGCGATTGGCCGATGATCAGTCTGGGGTAAACCCCAGCTCCCGCTCTCGGTTAGCCGGGACAGATTCCTGCTTACTTGCCACCCCGATGAGAAAAAAAAATTCAAAGCGCAGTCAAATGTGCAGACCTACTCCAATGATTTTGGTATTTTGAAGTGGCGAACGGGAGCGGCGGGGTTGGCTTTTAAACTTTGGACCGTTTTGTGGACATGCAGGCGAGGAAGTCGTCCCAGCCAAGAAAACCAAGACCCTGGTTTCCACTTCACAGATCAGTCATCAGACCAGAGTGGAGCAGGTACGGAAACTCATTCCGTGTTCCCGTGCGGCCTCCGTGTCTTTCAGTCTTTCAGCCTTTCCGGTTTCAATCAGGTCTTGGGAAATCAGAAAAGGCCTCTCTTTTTCGTTTTGCATAAATGCCCTTACCCCCCCCCAGAGAACGGATGCCAGTTTACCGAGCACGGCCACTCTGGAGATGCAGGCGGAGGGCGCGGAGGTGGCGGAGCTCCTGGCCCACAAAAGCGCATCCAGAGCGGCTCTCCAAGACACAAGCTCCACGCCCGCTCCGGCGTCGGCCGTCGCCAGGGTGACGGTGGGGCGGCAGCAGTCGGCGTCGCCTGTCAGACACGTCAAAGCACCCGTGTCCGCACCCGGCGGGTAAGGTTCAAAGAGGATCGGCTTCGGGTTCAAGCAGAGCTAAATGATCCGAGAGCCAATATTGATGAGTCGGCGCCACAGAGAGCGGAAGGACCGATTTGACCGGGTTCATCGGACTTTTTTGCCGCTTCGGGTCTGTTCAAGTGGCCTGGATTTTCCCACGCCAAGGCAATCTGTCGTCCGCAAGGTGCGAACGGTGTCTGTTTCCAATATGGGCCGAGTAGTATGTCGCAAAAAAACTTTCTCCGTCATGTTTTAACAGTACGGACTGGAAACTTCCGAATTTGGAAGTGCATTTGAAAAGCGAAACGACTTACTTCAATTGAAATGAAACACTCCTGATTTTTTCGAGCGCGGTAGCGGAAGGCCGCAAGAGCCTGAAAAGGTGAACGGTTATTTCGTGACGAGCAGACCGGGGGTCTCGATCGCACCGAGGCGGTGGATGCGCAAGGGTCAGCCGGCCACTCGCATTTGTGGATCGTCCAGTCGGTCCGAGTCGCGCCGCATCCATCCGTGCGCGGCGGGTCAAAAGTTGCGTGTTTGGGCGAGCGCCGCGCTCATCGGAGCGCGACTCTCTCTTTCAGAGTCGCCGCGTCCCCGATGGTCACGCTGCAGCTGGGCGGCGGCTCCGATGTCCTTCCTCCCTGGAAGCAGGCGGGCTTCCTGACCGAGGCCGACTACGGCGACGGCGGCGTGGCTCAGTCGGACCGGGAACAGCACCTCGTCGGCATCGCGCAGGTGAAGGAAACGTTGACAACGTGATGTCTCGTGCGCATCTCGTTTTCACGAGTGGAGACGCAATTTTGGAGGGAGGCTTCATGATTGAAAGAGTCGGACGGACTCAGATGGGCGGGCGTCTTTTACAAAAATGCAGAAGAGCGGATCCAGTCCAACAAGTGACGCTGGTTACAAAAACGGGGGAAACCAATCAAACCACAAGCGCTTGCAAAAGCCAAGCAATGTGTAAACGTCAATAGCTTGTCGCGAAAAGACAAGAAATAAGCCCGACGGTGACGGATACAAAACGGAGACGAGATTTCCACCCCCAAAAAAATACTTGGGCTCAAAAGGCAAAAAGGAGGCGAGAAACTCAACGTCTGGACAATTCAACACTTGAGGCAAGATGAGGAATAATCCAACAACGGGTCGTCGGGCCGGCAGTCCTTCTCGACTCGGCCGATCGTGCCGAGTGACTGGCGCGCCGCTGGAGGGAACTGCCCCGCGCTCCACCTGGAACTGAGAAACCAAACCAGTTCCAGAATCCTGACAGTGAGGAAAGCGCACGGTGTGACGTCCCGACCGGCTTCTCCCAAATGTTCTTTGATAATCGATCTCCGAGTGAGCGGTCGCCCTTTTGAAGTCATCCCGTTTCCCGATATGCGTGAAATTGTCCCCGGGTAATCCGTTGACCTCCTGAGCATCGACGTTTTTTTTCACAGTCGTCCAATACGTTGCGGCGGCCGCGTTGAAGAAGTGGCATCGCAATGTTGCGTTTCTTTGTCTCCCAAACAGGCGCAGGAAGAAGATGCCGCAACTCCCCCCGGTGACGGCGCGCTCCCGCCCGTCCTGGTTTCCGTGAGTTAAGCGGCCGCGCCGACGTCCGCCGCCGGTGCTTCAAATCGGCAGTGATGGTTTCTTCTCTTTTCAGGCTTTGAAGAACACAACCGTGACGGAAGGCGAGTGCGTGGCGCTGGAGTGCCAGATCGGCGGCCAGCCCGCCCCCGTCATCATGTGGTTCCGAGAGGACTACCGGATCGAGAGCTCGGCGGACTTCCACATCGGCTACGACCGCGACGGCCGCGCCCGCCTGTTGATCCGCGAGGCCTTCGCCGAGGACAGCGGCCGCTTCACGTGC
>NW_017804802.1:384075-386452 GCF_001891065.2 Hippocampus comes
TGCCAGATCGGCGGCCACCCCGCCCCCGTCATCATGTGGTTCCGAGAGGACTACCGGATCGAGAGCTCGGCGGACTTCCACATCGGCTACGACCGCGACGGCCGCGCCCGCCTGTTGATCCGCGAGGCCTTCGCCGAGGACAGCGGCCGCTTCACGTGCACCGCCACCAACCAGGCCGGAACCCTCAGCACTTCCTGCTACCTCCTGGTCCAGGGTCAGTCCATCCGCGGCGGAGTCACGATTGTTCATCTCGCTGAAATCTTAGCGCGGGAACAGTCCGCGGCCCCGTCCGCATGCGCCGTTCGAGCCCGGTTCGGCCCCACGTGTCGCCTGGGGACGCGGTCGTGCTCGCTGTGCTTTTGTGAACAGACAATGAAGCCCAGAAAAAGAAAAAAAGTCACCCGCGAGGTGACACGCGCGTCGCTCGGTTCTCACGGAGACTTTGCCTTTCAGTGTCCGAGGACACGGAGAGCCGAGAGGATGTCGCCGACGAAGCGGAAGAGAAACTGTGAGTTGATGGCCACGCCGGTGGCTCGGACGCCCGAGCGCTTCTGCGGCGCCGAGTCGCAACGTGAAATGTTTCCGCAGAGTCTCCCGGGAAGAAGAAAGCACGTCCCAGGTGAGCGCGGTTGAGCCCGAATCCCGCGCCGTCGCTCCTTTCTTCGTCAAGACTCCCGGCGTCCAGAAGCTGGTCGAGGGAGCAAGTGTGGTCTTCCGATGCCAAGTCGGGGGGAGCCCCGCGCCGCACGTCATCTGGAAGAAGGGCGGCGTCCCGCTCACCGGCGGATACAGGTCGGTCGTCGCTCAACTCGGCTCGTGAGGGCTGACCTTTCACCGTCAAACCTCGTTGCGGAGAACAAACGCGCGGCAAAAAAAAGCACCTGAGGGATCGCAACGCTGCCCTTCTCGCTTTGGATTTCATTTCAATGATTTCGGTCTAAAATGTGCATTCGTTTTCATTCTCTCCCCATTTGAATTCAAATTTGCAATCCGCAGGGGTGGAAAACAACTTCAGGAAGGAATTTTTCAAATGATTTGAAACTCGGCGCTCTGATCAAATTCAATTGGAATGGAATTGTTCTCTCTCGTCAGCAGAGGAGAGGGCCTTTCCACTTCTTCAAATGGAAATCACTTTGGTTCGCTTCGTTGGAGTGCCGTAAGCCCTTCGAGGCCCAGGTCTCGAACCCCAAACTTCCAAAGCGGAGTCTGTCACCAAAGGCGTTTTACTTGGATGTCATGACTCAATCCAGTAAATGAAAAAAAAACAAAAATCCAGTTTCATCGGGTCAGAAGCGCCCACCGTAGAGCCAAAAGCTACGACTTGATGTCACCAATATATTGGGGAACGACCACTCGTCGCCTTCCGCGACGACGTTGACGCAAAGGCGCCCAGCGGTCGGTGTGAGCGGCGTGACCCCATGGCAAGTGTCTTCTTGCAGATACCAAGTTGCCTCCCACAAGGAGAGCGGCGTTTGCCAGCTGCTCATGTCCATGACTTTTGCCGACGACGCCGGAGAATACTGCGTCCTTGCCAGGAACCGGCTCGGAGAGGCGTCCGCCACCGCCAGGCTGCTGGAGGAAGGTCGGTCCCGGAGCCAAAGCGCGTTGGCCTCAAGTTGACTTTTGCCAAGCGGACCCTTCCCCTTTGTGGAACGCGTTTCGTCCAAAAGACCGCTTGACTTCACCGTTTGCAGGGTATCCCTCGCGTCGCCCCGAAGCCTCGCCATTGTCGCGCTCGTTGCACCGTCCCCGCTGCCGGGCGAGGCCGGCGAACGAGTCGTTTCCGTACCGAGCGGCCGGCGAGCCGCCCGCTGGTAAAATGGCGCCGTCGCGGCCAGCTCAGCCGTGGCGTGGGGCCAATCTTTGGCTCGCCGTAAGCGAGCGACCGCGACAAAGGCACGGCAGAAAGCTCCTCCGGTGCCTTTCAAGTTTCTTGGAACACCCCGTCAACCCTTGCCCTCGTTGTGGCCGCCGCAACCAGGGACGTCAATTGGAAGGGCTCGTCAAGCGGCCACTTTGGTCCCATCGCTCCCGCTCACCAAAAGTTTTGGCGATAAGCGCGCCAGCCGGACGAGCGACTAGCCGCGCGGACGTGACGGCTTCGGTTGCAACTGAAGCTTGTGCAATGTTTCCCTTTCAGATGAATACGAAGCCTATGTGAAGAAACAAGAGGCGAGCTCTCAGATGGCAGTCGAAGCGCCGGCGCGGGAGCCCCTGGTCGGAGACGTTGCCCCCGCCATGACCGGAAGGGACAAGATGAGCGCCACGCTTATTTCTGGAGAGGTAGGCGGGTCCACTTGTCCTTTGCGCTCAGCTGCAATTCAAGTGCTGTCCCGCTGTGCTAAGTCGAGTCCTTCCCAGTCTCGTTTCATTTGGA
>NW_017804802.1:386688-395084 GCF_001891065.2 Hippocampus comes
GGGGGGGTGGGCGCGCCTCATCGGTGACGCATGGGAATTGTCCTGGTTTCCGTGGAGACGGCAGCAGGGAGCGGGTGAGGGAGCAAGCGGTCTGGCCGGACGGATCGAGGCCGGCCAGACGGCCTTCGTCCCGCCCCGACTTTGTCCCGCCGTTGGCTGGCGACCAGTTGAGGGTGTACCCCGCCTACAGCCCCGCGACAGCCGGGAAAGAGGCTCCGGCACGCTTGCGACCCTCCTGAGGGGAAGCCGCTTGGGTAACGGATGGAGAAGTGTCTGTCCTGTACTCCTCAAGAACGGCCCCCCCGCGAATGTCGTCCGGTGAAATGAATTGCACTGGGAGTTTTTCCTACGGCCTCACCGTCTTTTTTTTCTCTTCTCTATTTTGGCACGCAGGATTTCCAGCTGTCTCTCATCGAGCGGCGCATCATGGAGGAGATTGAGCTGAGCATCCTGAGGATCACTTACGAAGAGCTGCTGGCGGAGGACGGCGAGCGGACGGAGATTTGCGCAGACCGCGAGGCCATGGCGCCCACCTTTGACACGCTGGTGAAGAACTACCGCATCGCGGAGGGAATGGGCGTCACCTTCCACTGCAGGATGCTCGGAGTGCCGGCGCCCAAGGTGAGCGACCCCAAGACATTTTTCTGCGGTCCGCTTGGATCGCAAACTTCAACCTGAGGAGCGAGAGAGTTCCTAAAAAGTTGCACTCAAGAAATCCCTTTGATTCGGGAGCAGGCAATGAAGAATGATTGCGATACGTTGGCGGTCATTCCGACTTCCTTCCTCGAATGAGCAAGATTTGCCAGAAAAAAAAAATTGGCCAAAATCCTCAGTCTGCTTTGGTGTGGCCAGTTCGGCATGGGTCCACCGTTGGGAAAATTTGCTAAATGGGATGATGGCTTGGCTGAACTGGCGTTTATTGTGGCCCAGAAGCGTCCTATTGGGGTTTTTGCCAATGAAAATTGGGGTCGGAAAAAACAAAACTGCTCTCAAAAACCAGTTGGGAAAAAAACACATTTTCAAGGGTTTCCGTTGACCAAAATGTCCAAGTTGATGTCAGCGGTCTGTTGCCGATGTTTTTAAAAAGTGGAAGTTGGAAATGGCAAAACTGGACTCTGTGCTCACGTGAGCACAGATTAAAAATAAGCAAGCGAGGTGGACACGAGCGTCGATCGCAGATCCCTCGGGCACAGCGCCTCAACCACTGCGGATACGGAACCAAAGGTGCTTTTGACAGATGGCCTGGTTCAAAGACGGTCAGCGCATCGGCGCCGGCGGGCGCTACCAGCAGGAAGTTCTTCCGGACGGACGCGCCATCCTGCGACTGGCCGCCGTTCTCCCCGAGGACGAGGGCGTGTACAGCGCCTTGGCCAGCAACGTGAAGGGAAACGCCGTCAGCTCCGGGAAGCTCTACGTGGAACCTTCCGGAAGCGCGTCGCCCCACGCGTACGCGGCGCGGCAGCCGGCCGCGCGGAGGATCCGGTAAGCCTTTTCGGACGGACGGAAATCTGAAAAGGGAGCGGGCGTTGCGGCGTTGTTGGGGCCTGAACGCACGCGCGAGCTTTCAACGGCGTCTCGTTGCGGTGTTGCTCGTTGTTGCTGTTAAGGTCCACGTCGCCTCGGTCACCGAGCCACTCGCCGGACCCTCCCCTCAGTCGCTCTCCCAGTCCTTCTCCCGGACCTTCTCTGGCCCGAAGGCTCGTCGATACGGACGCGGCTCAGCTGGACAGACTCTACAAGCCCGTTTTCGTCGTGAAGCCCGTCTCGTGTCAGTGCTCCGAAGGGCAAACCGCCAGATTTGACCTGAAGGTGGTCGGCAGACCCATGCCCGACACGTACTGGTTCCACAACGGTGAGTCATAGGCTCTTCCCGTCAAACGCTCGCTGTCGCGCTTGTCGGTCTTGTCTGATGACGACGTCTTGGACTTGACGCGTGCGCGCGCGTGTGCTCTGTTGCGCAGGACAACCGGTGGCCAGCGATCAAAGCCACAAGATTGTGATTAAAGAGGACGGTACTCAGTCCCTGATCGTCACCCCGGCCATGCCGCGTGACTCGGGCGAGTGGACGGTGGTCTCTCAGAACAGGGCCGGACGCTCATCCATCTCAGTCACGCTCGCCGTCGATGGTAAACAGAAGAGCTCGTCTCTTCCTCCTTTTGGATGTCGTCGACGCTTCAGTGTTTTTTGTTTTCCAGCCAAAGAAAGTTTGCTGCGCCCGCAGTTCACGGACAGGCTGAGGAACATCAGCGTGAAACAAGGAACTTTGGTGCAACTGGCCGTCAGAGCCATCGGGAACCCCTTGCCGGAAATTGTCTGGCTCAAAGACAGCGACATTGTCACGCCTCGCAAGCATCCGCACATCGAGTAGGTTCGACCTTACTCCCTGAAAACTGTTTTGTTGCTGTGCTCTCCATTGTAAACCCCCCCGAACATCTAGACGCCTCACGAAAACTTTGGGCTTTGGAGTGTCAGTTCACTCAAAGGCACGATAACAGGAAGTTTGCCCTTTTCCTCCGCGCTCCCAAACAGCGAGACGTGCAAAAGGTATTCACGTATTCAACAGCTGACCGTGTTCTATTAAGAAAGTTTGCACAAGGTCAGACTTAAGTTGAGCAAACAATCAGTTCATCCCAAAGTCGCGGGCTCCAAGACCCGAGGATCCAAGCGGCTCGCCGTCACTCAGCGCGACTTTCCCGAGTAACGCAAAGGAAAAAAAAAACTCGGCTTGACCTGACAATTGTGTTCCAGGATCGAAGGAACCAGAGGAGAAGCGACGTTCCGGATCCCGTCGGCGTCAGCTTCAGACAGCGCCTGGTACACGGCCACGGCCATCAACAAAGCCGGCCGGGACACCGCCCGCTGCAGAGTCAACGTGGAGACGGACTACCCCGAGCCGCAGCCCGAGAGGAAGCTGATCATCACCAAAGGGACCTACAAGGCCAAAGAGATCGCCGCCCCCGAGCTGGAGCCCCTGCACCTCCGCTACGGCCAGGAGCAGTGGGAGGAGGGAGACCTTTACGACAAAGAGAAGCAGCAGAAGCCGCAATTCAAGAAGAAGCTGACGTCCGTCCGGATGAAGAAGTTCGGCCCCGCTCACTTTGAGTGCAGGCTGACCCCCATCGGCGACCCCACCATGGCGGTGGAGTGGCTCCACGACGGCAAGCCCCTGGAGGCCGCCAACCGCCTGCGCATGGTCAACGAATTTGGCTACTGCAGTCTGGACTACGAGGTGGCGTACGCGCGCGACAGCGGCGTCATCACCTGCAGGGCCAGCAACAAGTTCGGAGCGGACCAGAATTCGGCCACCCTCATCGTCAAGGACGAGAAGGGCCTGGTGGAGGAGAGCCAGCTGCCCGAAGGAAGGATCGGCGCGCACAGGATGGAGGAGATGGAGCGCGTGGCCCACGAGGGCGCGCCCGCGGGCGTGGCCGCCGACGAGCGCGCCGAAAAGACCAAACCGGACATCGTCCTCCTCCCGGAGCCGACCCGGGTGCTGGAAGGCGACGTCGCCCGATTCCGCTGCAGAGTGACCGGTTACCCCGCGCCCAAGGTCAACTGGTACCTCAACGGACAGCTCATCCGCAAGAGCAAGCGCTACCGACTGCGCTACGACGGCATCTACTACCTGGAGATCGTGGACGTCAAGTCCTACGACACGGGCGAGGTCAGGGTGGTTGCGGACAACAACCTCGGCTCCACCGAGCACACCGTTAAGCTGGAGATCGAGCAGAGGGAGGACTTCAGGACGCACCTTCGTCGGGTCCCTGAGCCCAAAGCGACCGAGACTCTGCCGGAACCGGGAAGGATGCCCTTTGAGGTGGTGAAAGTGGAGCGAGACTCGGATGACGGTCGGCAGAGAGAGATCGTCAAGTTGAAGAAAGCCCAGAGGATTATTCACGCAAAAGCCACCGAGGAGTCGGAGGAGCTGAGAAGCAAGTTCAAGCGCCGCACGGAAGAGGGCTATTTCGAGTCCATCACGGCCGTGGAACTCAAGTCTCGCAAGCGAGACGAATCCTATGAGGATCTTCTGAGGAAGACAAAGGAAGACCTCCTTCATCGAGCCGCGGAGAAGGAGGAGGAAGAGAGGAAGAAAGAGGAAGAGCGAGGCCGGCTCGCCGCCAAGCCACTCAAACCGGAAAGGGTCAAGCTCTCGGCGAGCATGGAAGCTCCCAAAATCCTGGAGCGCATCTCCAGTCAGACGGCGGCGCGAGGGGACGAGGTCAAGTTCAGGGTCCGGGTCGTCGGCAAACCGGAGCCCGAGTGCCAGTGGTTCAAGAACGGCGTTCAACTGGAGAAGAGCGAGCGGCTTTATTGGTTCTGGCCCGAAGACCATTTGTGCGAGCTGGTCATCCGAGACGTCACCCCGGAAGACTCGGCCAGCGTCATGGTCAAAGCCGTCAACTCTGCCGGCGAGACCTCCAGCCACGCTTTCCTCCTGGTGCAAGGTAATGCCGCCTCGACCTCCGCCGCCCGCCGCTCCGCTTGCCTGATGCTGCGTCGTCAGGAGCTGAATGAACAGTCCCCGTTTTGGGTGCCTCGTTTCCGCAATATGTTGGAATGGAAGTGCAGAGCGTCGCCGCCCGATGGGGCCAAATGGCTTTTGTCAAAAATGGTCTCCCGCGAGCGGAAAGGATCCCGTTCTTCTCTGTCGGCTTTCGCGACGGCCGCCGTCGCGGTTCCGCCCGCTTTGCGCCTGCCTTTCCGACCGCAAAGACATTAAATCAGCCGCCGGCGCGCCGCGCCTCAGGCTCGACATAAATCGCATCGCGCGCGCCGCAAAGTAAATTGATGGCTTTGTACGCTCGGTCCGTGTCGCGCGATGACGCAAAGCTTCTGTTTTGGGCGGCGCAGCAAAACAAGTCGTCGCCTTCACGCAGAAGTTGGACGACATCAACGCCAAGGAGAAAGACACCATGGCCACCTTTGAGTGCGAAACCAACGAACCCTTCGTCAAGGTCAAATGGTTGAAGGACAACTGCGAGATCGTCTCCGGAGACAAGTACAGGATGCACTCGGACCGGAAAGCCCACATGCTGTCCGTGCTCATGCTGGAAACGCGAGACGACGGCGAATATTCCTGCGTGGTCGTCGACGACCAACTGGTCAGAACCAGCGGCAAGCTGAACGTGGAAGGTGGGTTGCCTCGCCGACAGACACGGCGAGCGGACGCCTTTTGCATTGTTTTGCATCGGCGATGCGGGAGCGGATCTTGGCATGGGACCAGACTGAAAAAAGCGAGGCGTTGCGAGTCGTCAGCGCTAAGCGCGGATGGTTTGCTGCGCCCTCGCGGCGGGTCTCGCGTTGTCCCGTGAAAAGAGAGAATGGCGCGATTTCCAAAAATGTGAGCCGTGAGCTTCTTGTTGCGCGCTCGCACCGAGCTAGATAAGTGAATGCAACGCGATCTGACGTGGGCCCGACAGGAGCCCCGCTGGAGATCCTGAAAGCCCTCGAGAACGCGGAGGTGCCCGAGACCTACTCCGGAGAGTTCGAGTGCGAGGTTTCCCGCGAGGATGCCGAGGGGGCCTGGTTCTTCGGGGCCCGGCGGCTGTCCTCCAGCAACAAGCACGTCATCTCGTCACGGCGCGGACGCCACAGCCTGTCGGTCAAAGACGTCAACAAGGCCGACCAGGGACAATACTCCTTCGCCGTGGGTGATTTGAAGATGCACGCTTCCCTCAAGATGAAATGTGAGTCCGGGAGATTTTCCTTTCCGACCGGTACGCACCCACGGTGTTCTCGAGCGCCTCACACAATCAGTCAGTGTTTTCGGGAAAGGGCTGTTAACTCCGGAACGTTTGGATTGATCTTGATGTTATTCGTCGGCGTAAACGAATGCGCCGTACTTTGCTTCCTCTGAGACGTTTCCCGTTTCAGACCGCCCGGTGACCCTGCTGCAGCCTCTCGCCGATTTGACCGTCTGCGAGGGGGACGTTGCTCAGATGGAGGTCAAGTTTTCCCAAGGGAACGTCGAAGGCGCCTGGACGAAGGACGGCCAAGCCGTGGCCGTTTCGGACCGCGTGCGCGTGGTTATCGACAAACAGATCCACAGACTCGTCATCGAGGACGCCGGGGAGGACGACTTTGGCGTCTACTCCTTTGAAGTTCCTACTCAGGGGATCTCCACCGCCGCCAAGCTGACCATCCGCAGTAAGTAACGTGCCGGATTGGCCGCCGTTCTTCACGCGCTTTGCCTAATCACGCGCCGCCGGCGTCTCGCATCGCAGCGATCGGGATCCTCATCCCGCTGAAGGACACGAGCGCGGTCGAAGGCACCAAGACCGTTCTGGAGGCCAAAATCTCGGCTCAGGACATCAGCTCGGTCACGTGGTACCACGATGGCGAACGGATGACGCCCGGCGACCGGGTCCAGATGGTGGCCAAGGGAGCCAAGCAGCGCCTCGTCTTCAGTCGGACCTTTGCCTCGGACGAAGGTCGCTACAAGCTGGCGGTCGGCCGGGCCGACACCGGCTGCGGATTGTCCGTGCAGAGTAAGTCGCGCGAAACGGGCTCACGCTCGTCGACGGACTGCTTTTGACTCTCGTTCTTCGCGAGGCGGGTCGAAACGTCACGACGTCGATTCGGGCATTGACGTAGATTGGCCATTCGTATTCAAGACTTCCCTCGTTGATTTTCGACAAATTGACGCTTGCTCCCCCTCTGTCGGGCCTGCCGTTACTTTGGCTCTGAATTCAAGTGAAGCGAGCATACCCGTCATGCAATCCATCTTTATTTCGATTGCGCTTTCACAACAGCTTCAGCGGGAACAAAGCGCTTTACAGAACAGTTAACATAAAAGAACAAAATAATCAAACGCATCACATTAGACGCGGACAGTCGTGCAATCTTCACCGCTTTTCCCTCATCACTTGTTGTCATTTGAAGCAGTTCTTGAGGAAAGAGGAGAGAATCCCCAAGTGTCCTTTCACCAGTGGGTCACAGACGTCATGCTGAAAATGCGCACACGTCTCGTGTCCCATGTCAATCCGCTTCAATTCCAAGCGGCGACTCCCAGTTCCAAATACGCACCGACGCTCCTCTCTCCTCGTCGGCTCCGCGAGCCATCCGTCCATCCAGCCGCGGACCGTCCAACAGCGCCGACGTTTCCGCCGACCGAAACGGGCCTGTGAAAAATGCGGCCATGACAAGCGCCCCGGGCTGCGATCGCTAAATCGAGATGCGGGCCTTGACCGATGCAACAAATCGTTGAGGAAGAGGAGCCGCTGCCGAAAGGGCGTGATCGGTCGGATCTCTTGTTTCTGCTCAAGGTTGTTCAGTTGAGAAATGAACCGAGTTCAACTAGGACTGGCGCTCAAGAAATTAGGCGTTAAGATCCTGGGCGTGTCGTCTTCCGTTACTGCAGAGTAGGGAAACGGGAGGTTTTAACCGGTCCGGGGCTGTCATCGAGGCTAAGATATGAGGCGGACTGCCCCGATGGAGGTCAAGGCCGTTTCGGGTCAACCACTGCTTCTTTTGCGCACACACAGAGACAAACACCGCCGGCAATACGATACAATGGAGCGACCGTTTGGAAATCTCCCGAAATTCCCGACGGCTCACATTTCGCCGTGGCTTAGCGGAGATCCCCCGGGGGACCTTCGCCGCTTCTTCCCAATATGATGCGTCCCTTCCGGTCACGCTCGCCGCTGCCGAGCCTGCGAGCTGAAGGCGACCGGCTGGCCAAGTCCAAAGCCTAGCCCGTCTCTTGCCCAAAGCCGGCCGCGATCGGCCCCGTCTCGCACGTGTGACCCCGAGGCGGAGAAGCGGCATCGAAAATGCACGGACGATAGTCATCTCGCCGCTCCGGACTGTTTTGTGTGCGCAGCTGTCCAGATCGTGAGCGGGATGAAGGACGAGACGTGCGCGGAGTCGGAGAACGTGACTTTTGAAGTGGAAGTGTCTCACCCCGGCATCGACGCCTTCTGGACTTTCAAGGGGCGGCCGCTCAAAGCGGGAGGCAAATTCAAGATGGAGTCCAAAAGCACATCGCACACTCTGACCGTCCTCAATGCCACCAAGGACGAAGAGGGCGAATTCACCTTTGCCGCCGGCGAGAAGACGTGCGCCGCTTTGCTCACCGTCTCAGGTATGACCGATGCGCGCGGGAGCCGGCTTCGGTCAAGGGGCGGCCGCTCAAAGCGGGAGGCAAATTCAAGATGGAGTCCAAAAGCACATCGCACACTCTGACCGTCCTCAATGCCACCAAGGACGAAGAGGGCGAATTCACCTTTGCCGCCGGCGAGAAGACGTGCGCCGCTTTGCTCACCGTCTCAGGTATGACCGATGCGCGCGGGAGCCGGCTTCGGTTGGCGTTTCGCACGTCCGCGCGCGGCAGAAGTTGGGGTGCCGGAGCTGACGTCATCTCCTGCCACCAGGAGGCGCCATCAAGAAGCCTCTTC
>NW_017804802.1:396102-396394 GCF_001891065.2 Hippocampus comes
TGAAGGCGCCCGGCTGGCCAAGTCCAAAGCCTAGCCCGTCTCTTGCCCAAAGCCGGCCGCGATCGGCCCCGTCTCGCACGTGTGACCCCGAGGCGGAGAAGCGGCATCGAAAATGCACGGACGATAGTCATCTCGCCGCTCCGGACTGTTTTGTGGGCGCAGCTGTCCAGATCGTGAGCGGGATGAAGGACGAGACGTGCGCGGAGTCGGAGAACGTGACTTTTGAAGTGGAAGTGTCTCACCCCGGCATCGACGCCTTCTGGACTTTCAAGGGGCGGCCCCTCCAAGCCGG
>NW_017804802.1:396509-399388 GCF_001891065.2 Hippocampus comes
CACCGTCTCAGGTATGACCGATGCTGCGCGCGGGAGGCTTCGGTTGGCGTTTCGCACGTCCGCGCGCGGCAGAAGTTGGGGTGCCGGAGCTGACGTCATCTCCTGCCACCAGGAGGCGCTATCAAGAAGCCTCTTCGGGACTCGGTGGTAGCCGACTCGCAGACGGCCGAGCTCTCGTGCGAGGTCGCCAACCCGTCCGCGGAAGGCAAGTGGCTGAAAGACGGCCAGCCGCTGGACTTCAACGACAACGTCCTCGGCCGGGTCGACGGGTGCGTCAGAAGCCTCGTCATCGTCATCGCCAAAGCCGGCGACGTTGGAGAGTACGCCTACCAGATTGCGAGCTCCAAGACCTCGGCCTACCTCAAAGTCGAAGGTAAGCCTCGCCCGGGACCGATGCGTGGATGGACGCGCTTCCAATCGGAAACTGGGTTTGGATTGAACGCGCGTCCATCCAATCGTAACAAACCGAATCGTTACGCTTGAAAATGTTTTGCGGATCAAATTGTCTCGAATCGGAGAGATGCGCGACCCTGACGCGCGGACGGCTCTTCGAGCCACTTCCTGACAGAGTCAGCTGAGGCCGGGAAAGCTGAAGTCTGGGACAAAACTTGAATGTTTCTTCCACAGCCGTGAAGGTGAGGAAGACTTTGAAGAACTTGAACGTGGTCCAGACGCAAGACGCCGTCTTCAGCCTGGAGCTGACCCACGAAAACGTCAGGGGAGCCCAGTGGATCAAGAACGGAGTGGAGATCAAGCCAAGCGACAAATACCAAATCGGCGTCAGCGGCACCGCGCACACCTTGACCATCGTCGACTGCGCGGCCCAGGACGAGTCCGTTTATTCTTTCAAGCTGGGGAAACTGTCGGCCAGCGCCAGGTTGAACGTCGAAAGTAAGCGCTCGTCACTCGGTCTGCTCGAGAGAAGTGGCGTGTCTGCGCGTACGACAAATTCGCCAGCACGTGGCCTTCCCAGTCTCTCCTTTTCCGAGCGCTTTCCGCATCTCGCCCGCTTCTCCGATCAACTATTCAAGACGTCCAATCCATTTGGTAATAGCCACTTCTAAAGGGACTGACGTCATGACGGTGACTTGAATTGGAGTGTCAGCATCGCCGAGTAGTCGACGGTGCGCTGCCCGTTTTAGCATCCAAAGAGCAATACCGAAAAGTCAATGAATTGGCCAGTCCCGCAACCGCAATTGCCATGGCGTCTGTTTTTGCAGCCACGTGCCTGCTGAAATGTAAGTTAGCAAAACGGACCTCTTCTCTCGAATGACGCTCGGCACGTTCAACCCGCGGCCTCCCGGAAGACTCATTCAAGCCATTCCCCGCTTTCGCCACAACTCCACCCCTGCCAAGCGGCATCGAGCGAAAGGCTTCGTTTACTTGAGCGGGGCGACCGGCAACGTCCGCCGTCGGAATCACAACAAATGTTCCTCGCAGCCATCAAGATCCTGAAGAAGCCCAAGGACGTCACTTCGCTCCCGGGAGCCGCCGCCGTTTTCGAGCTGGCCGTCTCGGAGGACGACGTTCCGGTCAAGTGGCTGTTCAACAACTTGGAGCTGGAGGCCAACGAGCACTACGGGATGACCTCGGAGAAGAAGGCGCACCAACTGGTGGTCCGGGACGTGGACGGAAGCAAAGAGGGGGAGTACACGGCGGCGGTCGGCCATCTGCGCTGCAGCGCTCGCCTCGCCGTCGACGGTGAGCGGCCGCGCGACCCGAGGCCAGCGCGAAAAACCGCTCGGTAGTCGCGTACGGGCGAAGACCGTGTTTGAAGCCGCCGTTTGTCATGGCGCTTGACGATTCGCCGGTATGAGGGCAACGAGCGCGCCATTTATTTCTTCCCGCTCCGTCAGCGTGATCGCCCGACTCCCATCAGGTTCCGCTAACTCTCGAATGAAGACTGCCTCGGTGAAGCGCCTTCATATCCTTCGGCACTCAGACTGAATGTTACTCTTCCACGTAGCCGATGCGAAACCGGCTCACCGATGGAATACGAAAGACGGCCGTGTGAAAGTTGAAGGCGAATTCAATACACACGCGCCATGTTCGGCTTCTCACTTAGCGTTAGCGGCTAACGCTAACCCTTGGCTCCGCAGCTCTTCGCGTGACCAAACCCCCGAAGAGCGCCACGGTGGCCGAGACCCAGTCGGCCACCTTCGAGTGCGAGGTGTCCCACTTCAACGTGCCGTCCGCCTGGCTGAAGAACGGCGCGAAGATCCAGATGAGCGACAACTTGCGCATGACGGCGCGGGGAAAAGTCCACCAGCTCAATATCGTCGACGCCGGCGGGGCCGACGCGGCCGAGTACGCCTTCGTGTGCGGTGACGACCGCGTGTCGGCCACGCTCACCGTCAGCCGTAAGTTTGGGAAACGTTTCGCCAACACGATGAATCGCCGTTCGATTGGCACAGTGCAACTTACAGATCGCCCTCGACTTAATGTATCGCTTCTAAAGTCGACTCGAAATCATTTCCGGTCTGGACCACCTCAACTGGCTCAGGTGTGCCCTTGTCAGAGGACAAAACGGGTGCCGTCCTCCGTCCCGAACCCCGCCGGCCGCCTCCGCTCGAGAAGACAAGCGACCAAAGCGACTGCCGAGTTCTTCCCAAGGCGCTTATTTCGTTTCTTTTGCCTTTTTGCAGCCATCGTCATCTCGGCCGCGCTTCAGGACATCAACGCTCGGGAGAAGGACGCGGTCACCTTCGAAGTCAACGTCAACCACGAGGGAATCTGCCCCAAGTGGCTGAAGAACGGCGCCGAGATCCGCTCCAGCGACAGATGCCAGGCCCGCTGCAAGCGGCAAGCGCACACGCTCAGCATCCGCAGCGTTCACTTCGGAGACGCCGCCGAGTACGCCTTTGTGGCGGGACAGGCGC
>NW_017804802.1:400082-408181 GCF_001891065.2 Hippocampus comes
CGCGAATTCCGCCTTTGGGGGGGAACGGGCGCGCCCCGCCGCAAAACTCTCCGTGGAGGGTAAGCGTGCGGACCGACCGACACCGACCGGACGGACGGACGGCTGCTTTGGGGATTGTCTCGCTGAAAGGCGACTTTGTTTTCCGGTGCCAGCTCGGGTGGTTGAATTCAGCAAACACCTGAAGGACTTGAAGATCACAGAAAAGAAGAGAGCGACCTTTGAATGTGAAGTTTCTGACGCCGACGTGCCGGTCGTGTGGATGAAGGACGGTCAGGAGCTGGAGCCGTCCGACAGGTCGCTCGCTCGCTCGGCGCAAGCTTTCCACCGGCCGCCCGCCGCAAAGTCAAAGAAAAGTCGAGTGAAAAAGGTTTTTTCCCCGCAGATACAAGATGACCTCGGAGACCTTTGCGCACCGCTTGGTTTTGCCGTCCGTCCGGCCGTCCGACTCCGGAGAGTACGCCGCCGTGGCCGGCTCCGGCGTGTCCAAGGGGAACCTGACGGTGGAGGGACGGGACATCAAGATCTCGGAGCCCGCCGCCAGAAACGTGACCGTGAGTCCGCAGGGGAGCCCCGTTTTGTGCCCCGATGGCGCGAACGCCGGCGAGAGGCGAGAGACCGTACGCCTCTCGCATGCCTCCCTCCCGCTCGAGATTCTCGGGTTCGTCGCCCGTTCACCGATGACTCGGATTGTGAAAAGGAATTTCCATCCATTCCTTCCCAAGACCGAGTGACGAAGGTTGGCTTTGCGCTTTGGTTCGTAACAGCCGTCGGAAAACCGCAAGAAATGTTTGCTTTTTCACCGTCACAGCAGATCCGTGAAAATGGATTCTAGCGAGCGAGAGAGAGCGCACAAAAGATGAGCAGTCGGCTCTCACGGGGGAAACCGCACCAAATGCGCCGTCGGGAGTTGCAATTTCTGAGCGTCGAGGCTCTCGAATTGAAGTCGAACAAGTTGATCAAAACAGTCGTCCGTTCATTGCAGAATTGATTAGCTGTCGATTGAAATTCATGAAAAGCACACTTTGACTTCAACGCGCATTCCCGAGCATCTGTTGCCGCTCCCCCGCCGCTCAGAAATGGGACAGTTGACCGAACGAGAACAATGTCAACCAAAGTCCATCTTCAGCGTGGGCAAAATCAACACGCATGGCGCGGCGTTGCGTGCAAGTCAAGAAATTGGGACGTCTAAATGTTCAAAAGGGACCCAACGCTCCAAACCAGCGCATACACGTTATGGGGTGGGGGGAAGGGTCGACAATGCGCCAGAAAGCCGCTCAGTTTCTGCCGACTTGTTTCAGGTTGTCGAGGGACAAAGAGCGACGTTGGAGTTCGAAGTGAGCGAGGACGACGCGGAAGGCCGCTGGCTGCGCGACGGCGCGGAGATCCGGCTAGCCGAGGAGCGGCGCTTCAGCTACGTGGCCATCGGGAAGCTGCACCGCCTGACCGTCGCCGAAACCTACCGCGGCGACGCCGGCGAGTACGCCTTCGTCGCCGGGAAGAACAGCGGCGTCGTCGGCCTTCACGTGCAAAGTAAGCGCGGCCTTTGGAAGGCACGCCGACGACGGAGAGGGGCTTTGAGTCCAATTGCACGTTTTGCGTCGGGATGGATGAAGCTAGCCGAAAAGCCGTCGGGCGAAGCCGCAGCTTATCGCCTCGAAGAAAAACGTACTTGATCCTTTTTTTGGGTTTGTTTCGCATCAGTTGAGAATGCATTCGAAGGGAAAAACACAAATCCGGCGCTTAGGGAGGGCTCGGAAGGATCGTCTTCTGGAACGGTCCTGAAAGAGGAATGCTTGTCGACGCTTTGACCTCCTCTTTGGGGGAGGAGAAGAAGCGGGAAGCTAACGGCGCCCCCTCCTTGTTTGTGTGCCAAGTCCCCGAAGCCCCTCAGGTGCTTGAGCCCATGCGGCCTCAGACGGCGACGGCGGGCCAATCGGTTCGCTTCTCGGTGCGGGTGAGCGGGCTGCCCCCGCCTCAGGTGACCTGGTACCGGGGCTCCCGGCCTCTGAGCGCCGGCGCCGCCTGCCAGTTCCTGCGCCACCTGGACGAGCACGCGCTGCTGCTGCCGGAGGTTTCCCCGGAGGACGCCGCCGTCTACGGCTGCCGGGCCGAAAACGACTTCGGGGAGGCCGCCTGCTCGGCGTCCCTCCACGTGGAAGGTTCGTTCGCCGTCCGAACAAATTGATCCCGTTCGGGAAATTCGTTCGCGGCTTCCGAGGTCACACGCGAGGGACCTCGGGGACGGGTTGCGACAAACAGATCAAGTCAAGTCCAATTTAAAACAAGAAACCCAAAAAATTGCATTTCAAGCGAGCGGTGAGGCTGTCGCGCTGCCTCCGGGCGGCATATCACAAGCCGACGCCCGCTCAGGATCGGAAACATTTGAAAGCGCCGGCGCAAAAACAACAATGGCGGTTCCCACATGCGGACTTTGGATGTCTTGTCTTGCAGCGGCCCGAGAAAGCGCGGCCCGGGTGGCCGCTCCGCTGCTGCTTTCTCCCATGAGGGACGTCCTGGTGACGGCGGGCCGCTCGGCCCTTTTGGAGTGCGCCGTCTCTGGGGAAGGTAAGACGTGCGCCTCCGTTCAAAACAAACACTAAAAAAAACAACCAACGTCCACGTCAAATCACGGGCCGCAAACACGGGAAAAGACGCAAAGCAACGACAGAGACGCAAATTGTGAAAAGACGCCCCAAACGCCGCAATGGACGGCAAGCCGGCCGCGTGGGTCGTCTCAGGCCGACGGCGCACCCTGCCGGCTTCCGCGACTGCTCGTCTTCCCGCCGGAGACGTTGCGCGTGACAAACCATCAAAATGCTAACGTGGCAACGGAGTCTTTGTTTTTTTTCTTTCAATTTCGCGACTGCCTTCGTTGGCCGTATCGGGGCGCACCGCTCTCGTCTCTCGCTTCGCATGCCGAAAGAGATTTGGTTGTCGTTGCTTTTCCGCGGCGTAGTCTATTTCGCATCCTGACGGCACGCCTCCTCCCGCCCCCTTCCGGCGCAGATCTGCAAGTCAGCTGGTTGCGGAACGGCCGAGAGCTGGCGCAATCGGAGCCCTTCCAGATGTCTCGATGCGGAGACGTCTGCCGCTTGAGCATTTCCGGCGTGGCCTTTGAGCACGAAGGAGAGTACTCGTGCGTGGCCGCCAACTCGGGGGGGACGCTGACGTGCGAGGCCGCTCTCCACGTGGACGGTGAGTTCTCCGCACCGAGACCGGCGCGGCGACGCCCCGTCCGTCCGTCTCCGCCGCTCTGCGCCCGAGCGCTTCGAGTCCGCGCGCCGAGAACGCCGGCCCCGTCCTCGGTCGGAAGACGACCCGGCGCGCCGGCGGGACGCGGAACAAATGCTCCGACGGCCTTGCCCAATTCCCGATGAAAAGGAGTCCGCTGCCAATGAATGTCCGGGATTTGCGTACGACGACCTCGACTTGATTTCCACGTATGAGTCGGCTCTCGCTCTTCACGAGTCAGACGACGACTCGTAGCGCCGATCTGCGCGAGCGCACGAGGAACTGAGCTGTTCCATGAGTTGTTGCGCCGGGGTGCCGAAATGTCCCACGCCAGAGAAAGGAACCTTTTGGTCAAGGCAGACGGGGGGAGTTCGACTGTGCGCCGAAATGTCGTTCCAGTGCGGGCAAAAGAGCGGAGCGGTACCCGGACCTCGGCTTGAGCCCCATTGTGGATGGGGACCTCCAACAAGCTCCGGCTTTTTTTTTGCAGCGCCGCCGACAAAAAGTCCAACATTCGACTCCGGATCGATTAAGGCCGCGTGCCGACCATGTGCGCTTCCTGCCCGACTCGCCATCGTCACCATCATCAACCACTATGCGCATCCCATGAAGAGAGCGCTTGGCCGGACGCTCCAAAACACTTGACGGCGGGGGCATTCGCGCCAGCCGTACGCCGAGCGCGAGCGCGACGGGCGCACGCGATGCCACGTGACTCGGACGATGGGATTGGAAGCCGCTCCGCCTCCTGAGTCACGGGCACCTGATGTCGAGGAGATCATATTGACATTTGTCAGCGTCTCGGCCACAAGCTCTTCGCGCGCAGCATCTCGTCTCACGTCGGGACTGTGCGGCGTTGCGCTGCGTCTGCATGCAGGTTCTACAGGTTCTTCGTCACGAGTCGTCGTTTGGTCTGCAGTCCGGCGGTCGCTTCGGCGACAGTTGGCAGCGTTCCAAAGAGACGGCTTTCCTTCGCTCTTGCTTTTGGGACGAGAATTTGCGAGCGGCGAGACAAAGTCTTCCTCGGGCCTGGCGTCGGTTTGCACCGACCGTCGCGTCGCGTCACGTGACGTCACGCCACGCGATTTCATGTCCGTACGGCGATGTCATCGGGTTTCTGGACGTCGCGTCTCATCCTGTGATGTGATGTGTTTTCCGAGTGCCCGCTGAGCGGCGCTTGGTGTCAACGCTCCAATGACGACGCAAGCATAAACTTGTGTTGCTGCCGGCAAGGGCGCCAGCTTGTCCGGGCCGGTGCGGGGGTTTCGTGTCCGCTCGCCGGACTCATTTCGCACGCGGGCCGCGCGCTCGAAGCCCACCCCGCTCCCCTTTGCTCACCGAGTCCGACGGATCCGGTCCACGGAAGAAGTGTCCGACATCTTGCGCCGTTCTAACCCTTGTGCTCTTTCTGACCGCGCAGATGAACAAGCCTTCGCTCGCACCTGGACCGAGACTAAGCTCAGTCAAAGGCACGAGACTCAGAGCGTCACCGAGCTGACCGAGTCGTATTCGGAGAGCTCCAGCACGTCTTGGCGGACGCTCGCCGTCGAAACGGAGCGCTCGGAGCAGGGCCTCGAAAGCCGAGCGCCCCTGAAGCCCCGCCCGCTGATGGAGCTGCGAGACATCCGCGTGAAAAGCGGCGAGATGGCCGAGTTCGTGTGCTCCTTCGACGGGCAGCCCTTCGTCGGGGTGGTTTGGGATCACGACGGCCGGGAGCCGCTCGGAGAACGGGCGCGGAGCTCCCAGAGCGGCGGGCTCTTGTCCCTGGTCATCCGGGGCGTGAGTCCGGCCGACCAGGGCGTGTACCGCTGCACCGCCACCAACCGGCACGGCCGCGGCAGCTCGTCCGCTCGCCTCACCGTGGAAGGTGCTTTCTCCTTCTTCTTTTCTCAGGCCGCTCCTCCGCCCGCCTCGTCTCCCGAGTCTTGCTCGTTTTGATCTCGCCCGGCCGACCTCATCCACCCGCCCCCCACTGACCCTTTCACATCTTAAGACCTTCAGACCCGGCCGGGGTCTGTTCGCGACCGCTATCGACACTCGGAACTCAACAAGACTGTTGATTGTGTCGCTATTTTGTCAATCGCCGCTGTGAACACGTCACCAACTCATCAACGTGTCGCTGACATGCCGTGACGAGGGTAAACGGATCATTTGAGGCTTGCTATGTGGCCCGAACAAATGTAAGCGTTGCTGACGGGTCTGAACCGAATTTCTTTTTGGGTGGTGGGGCTGGGGGTGTCGGTGGTGGGGGGGTCCTGCGGGTTACTTCTGGGTGGCAGGACGCGAGCGACTTCATCTGACCCGAAGCGATCCGGCCATCGACCGTTCCTTCTTGAGTGGACCGCCGTTAGCTTTGGCGACATACGAACCGTCGCCTTCTCGGCCGGACGCGAAGGGAACGGGGCCCCGAGCGGAGCCCGCTGCTTCCCAAGCCTTTGGGCGTGTTCATAGCGCGAGCACCCCGTCACTCATACGCGTTGATGAGTTTCCAAAAGTAGAACGCGACGCAAACTCATTTCACGACGTCTCCTTAAGTTGTCGCATTTCATTCCGTGGCAAAAAACATTTTCAAACCGCCGCCGCCGAGCCCGCCTCGTTCAAGGTCTCGCTCTGAGACAGAAGGGCCGGTTTAGCGGCGGCGCCGCGTCTCGCTTCTCGTCACCGGCGTCGAGCGCGCCGGTGACGGCTCTGAAGAAGCGCGAGCGGATCGCGGGCCTCGTCCGCCTCGTCTCGCTAGCAAGCGCGAGAACGTCTAAAGTGTCACTAACAAGTGTGAGCAGCCCACTGTGAGCCCTAATGACTCTCCCGCCTATGATTCTTACCCAGCTAAAGAGGCAAATGCCAAAGACCAGCGCGCCGTTGTGGCAGATTCGGTGCACGCGGCTTCACGGGCGGCCGGGGAGAGCGCAAAAGACCCCGCCGAGAGCCCGGACCAGGAAAAGACGGCGGATGAGCCGGGATCCCCGCCTCCGTACTCGCAGCTGTACTTCCTCAACGGCTTTCCCGACGTCCGTCTGCGCGGCCCGCCGGACTTCCTCGTCCGGATCCCCCGAGAGCCGCCGGCGCGCGGCCCTTGGGGCCCTTGGGGCCCTTGGCCGCGTCGCGGCCAAGGGGGGCTTCCCGCTCCGTTTGCCGTTTGGCTTTACGGCCGCTTGAATATTGCGGCTCCCGCGTCCTACTCACGCAAACGCGACGGCCCCCTGTGCTGTATGAGCGCCGGACCCGGACAGGGGGGCTCTTTGTCTTTCCAAACCTCAGCCCGGGATGTTGGCTGCGGCTTGATGACCAAAGGTTGGCATCTGCATGCTTCTCTTGGCACTCTTCCACCCTTTGTTTGTTTGTTTGTTTTTGTACTTCCACTGCCAGCAGTTCTTGGAGCTTTAGGAGCACGCCGTTGTTCGGCATCGCTCGCGTCACGCGGTCGCTTGTCAGTCAGAGGAATCCGCAAAGTGATAATGGATGCACGAGAGCCAGATTCGGCTTTTAACTTGTTGCTTTTCTGCCACGACAGTGACGCTGGACAAGAGGGCACCTGTGATCCAAGTCCGGGAGGACGTCTCAGTCTCAGGTAAAAGGCTTTTGGAATGACCGTGACAACGTTGTCCGGATTTCGCGTCACGAATATTCAGGCGGAATCTCACTCGACTCGAGTTTCAACAAATCCTCTCCGCTGCCCGCTTATGGGTCACCAGTGGGTTATTATTGGGTCGTTGTCATTATTGCACTCGGCCTTCACGAGCTCGACCGTCGCAATGGAAGAGGAAGCCCGAACATGTCATACGATTCAGATGTTCATATAGCGGCCGAAACGGGAGCGCTTCAACTCTAGCCGGAGTCCAAATTCTCCTCCAGTACTTGGGAGGAGAGGAAACGAAAGCCAGTTTTCCTCAGCAAACGTGACCGTTGGTGAAAAGGTGAAAAGGCTGCGCTAAACGATTAGCGCAGGCGCGTCCGGCTCCGGGCCCGGACAGCCGCCGTCCCGCCCGTTTTCCGGCTCTCCCGGATCGGCTCATCGGCCGGCTCTGAAGCAGTGTGAGAACCGACCCAATTAGTCCAAAATCAAGCGCGTCGCTCTCGGGAGAGCCGGAAACGGGCCGGTCGGCGGCCCTTGAGGACCCGCTTTGGACACCTCCGATTTGGTGTCAACGTGCACGCTCCTCCCGAGTCTGCTGTTTTTTCGGCGCGCGTCCCCCTTCAGCTCAGGTTGACCCCATTCTTGTTTTCTCCGATTTTGTCCGTGTCTCTCCAGCGCTCCAGACGGCGAAGCCCGTGTTCAAGCGCTCGCCGGTCCCCGTGGAGATCAACGCCGGCGGCGCGGCCAGGTTCGAGTGCGAAACCGCGGATGCCGGCGAAGTGCGCTTCAAGTGGTTCAAAGACGGAAGGCTCATCAAAGAGGGGGAGCGCTTCAGGATTATCAGTCGCACGACCGCCTCCTCCCTCGAGCTTTTGAGCGCCACCGAGGACGATGCCGGCGAGTACGGCTGCGAGGCGTCCAACAGGCACGGCGCCGACCGATGCTCCGCCGCGCTCAACGTGACAGGTAGGAACCCGGCGGCGGACCGCTCCGCGCCGTCGGTAACCGTGTCGTTCGCGTTTGTCTCGGTCTTCGTTCTCGTAGAAAGACGAGTCCCTCCCGCCTTTGTCACCGAGCCCGACCCTCAAAGGGTCTGCGTTGGCGAGAGCGCAACGCTTGAGCGCGTCGCGTCGGGATCCGCTCCCCTGAATGTCGCGCGGTTCAAAGACCGGCGGGCCGTACCCGGCGTGCCGACGCGCTGCCACGTACGGACGTGACGGCCGCGAGGTCGCTCTCGACATCTGCGCGGCCAAGCCAGCCGACCGTGGCCTTTACACGTGCCGGGTGTCCAATCACG
>NW_017804802.1:410968-419710 GCF_001891065.2 Hippocampus comes
GGTCGGCGCCCCGCCGCGCCTGGAGTGTCAGCTGGACGACGCTCCGGGAGTCGGCGTGAGTCGGACCAGAGACGGCGGAGGGGTCCGCCGGCGCCCCGACCGCAAACCGTCCTTTGAGGATGAGACCGTTGCGCTTGACGTCCTCAAGACGACGCTGGAAGATGGCGGCTCTCGCGTGTGCACGGTGGCAAACGAAGCCGGCGGCGCCGTTAAGGTTCAAGGTCAGACCTTCTGAAGCAGCCGACTGAAAGCATTTCGCCGTCGCCGGTTTGCTCATCCGAACGACGTCGTTGACGTCTCCCGGGCTCGTCTTCCGAGCCTCCGGTCTTTGCAAGGAGGCTGCAAGCGGACGCGCTTTGAAAACCGGCGTGCAACTCTTCCTGCCTTTTTGAGGTCCTCAACAGCGCGAGCGCGGCGTCAGCGGCAAAATATGGCCAGCGACGCTGACTGCTGTCGTGCTTTTGATAACTTAGGTGACGCAGTAACACTCTTAGTTTTCGAATTGTCGCATCCTCTCTTTAGCCCGTCGCCACGAACGGTAAGCTCGTATTACTCAGTGGCAATCGATAGGATCTTCTCTGGCTTGCGTTTTCAGGTTGGGGGCATTGAGTTTGGAAGGAGGGGCAGCATAAAAGCGTCACGTAATGACCGCGCCTCTTCTGTCTCCCCCCCTGACAGAGCGGGCGCTTCCTCCGGCCTTCATCAAGCGCCCGCCAGAGTCCATGACGGATTGGGCGGGCAAGACGGTCGCCATGGAGTCTCGGGTTTCCGGCTCCCAGCCACTGAAAGTCAGCTGGGTCAAGGACAACGAAGAAATCCGCCCTTCGGCCAAATACGACGTCATCTTCGAGAACAACGCGGCCGCGCTGTTCGTGCGAGACGCCGACGTGTCGGACTGCGGCGTGTACACTTGCGAGGCCTCCAACGAGGAAGGGAAAGCTTCCTGTCGGGTCGCTCTCACCATCTCAGGTACGGGAGGTCTTTCTATTCTCGCTCATGATGATCATGTCGATTTGTCTCGAGGTTATTTTGAGGCTTCAGGGCAGAAGCGTTTCAGTTAGGCCGCGTCTCCTCTGGCCGCCCGCTTCGGGCTACCGTGGACAAAATGAAAGAAAATGCAGAAGGACGGGAAATTGTTTTTTTTCGGCTCCGTAAATGCAGGTGCTGATCTTCAGCACAGAGTGAAAATTCCAAACAATAGAAGATCAAGCTGAGCTAGCAAATGCGAACTCAGACGTCCTCTGGGCTTCTGGCAGAGGTCCTTCTCCTCGAAGGCGGTCCGCTTGATGTTTGCTTGTGCTGATGCGCGGCCGTTGTCGTCCACGTGCTCTTTCAGAAAGCGCAAAGCCTCCCAAATTTGACGTGCCGCTGCAGCCGGCGACGCTGACCGAGGGCGATGATTTGAGCCTGAAATGTCACGTCGGCGGCACTCCCCCACTCACCGTCAACTGGATGAAGGACAGGCGGGAGCTGAGGCCCGACCCCGGCACCGAGATCACCTTTGTGAGCGGAACTCCTTGGCTGCGAATCAGCCAAGTCAGCAAAAGCGCCGCGGGAGATTATCTGTGCAAGGCCAGCAACTCCGCCGGGACGGACTTCTGCAAGGCGAAAGTCACCATCAAAGGTATTTGGATGGATGGATGGAAAGGTGGAGCTCACGTTTAGTGGCCGCTTCCGAAGCACGCCGAGTACCTTTTGCTACTGACGTCGCTTACTTTCTCTGGACAAAGAATCCAAGGCCGCCCTTGCCGTCTCCGCTCCCGCCGCCGCCGCCGCCGCGCCCGCCCCCACGAAACATCCAGACAGCCCTTTCTTCATCGAAGAGCCAAAGAATGTTTCTGTCGCAGAGAGTAAGTCGCTCCAAAAGGGCGTCATCGCAGCAGGCCAGGCGAGGTTTGGAAGCGCTTTCGCGCCTCCCGCCCCTCGGCGCGCGACGCTTCGCCGCTTGCCTGGCAGAACGGCGCTTTCGAACATCTGACGCGCCGTCTTTTCCCCGCAGTGAGCTCGGCCACTTTTATCGCCAAGATCGGAGGCGAGCCCATCCCCAGCGTGAAGTGGATGAAGGGCAAGTGGAGGGAAGTCACCCCCGGCGGGCGCATCTCCCTGCAGCACAAGGGCCGCGAGGCCAAACTGGAGATCCGCGAGGCGACCGCGTCGGACTCGGGCCAGTACCGCTGCGTGGCCTCAAACAAGCACGGCGAGATCCAGTGCTGCGCCGAGATGGCCGTGACCAAAAAAGAGCGAGCGCCGGAAGACATCAGAATACATTTGAAGAAGTGAGTCGTCCGATGCGCCCGCGTCGGCCTTTCTTGCGCGGCGGGTTTTTTTGTCACCGCTTCTTCCGATAAGCCTTCGGACGATTCCGCGGGGACCGTCGGACGCGGCAACGGGGGACGTCGCGTTGATGTTTCCTCTCGTGTGTGCTAGGACCCCCTCGAAGCAGAAGAGCCCCAAAAAAGAAGAACAGATCAACTTGGTGGAGTTGCTGCGAGGTCAAGAGCCCAAAAACTACGAGAAGATTCTGAGGGAGCACCACGTTCACGACTACCGGGCCATCCTTCAAGCGGTGGAGCTCCTAAAGCAGGAGAAGCAGACGGAAGCTCAACATGCGGTGAGGAAATTCCTGTCGTTGGAGCTTGCGGTGTCGACCGGCGTGTTGAGTCTCCCTGTTACGCAGGGATCACAATCAGAATCGGAATCCTCTTTACTGGCCGAGTATGTAGAACACACCAGGAATTTGTCCCTGGTAGTGCAGGTTAGAAGGGATGTCGCGGTCCGGACGAGCCAGTGAAGATGGTCAAATTCAAGGTGGCTTATTCATTTCGTATTTCTTTTGGCGACAACTGGGAGGGTTTGGTTGCCATCTTGGGAGCTCGGCTGTCTTGGGCCCGGTTCGTCCCCGGAGCGGGTGCCGACCTCGTCTCTGGCGATGGATGGATGAATTCTCTTGGTCGCGCGTGCGTGCGGCCCGACGTCTTGTCAACCGAATGCGGGCGTTGATGTCATGCGATTGTCGTGTTTTCCCACAGGAGGCGCGACGTGACGAGCGGGTAGACGAAGAAGAAGACGTGATGCGCCTCATCCGGCAGCTGGAGGGACGCCTGGACACGGAGGTACGGGTGCGGCACACCTTTTGAAGGGATCGTCGTGCTTGTCGTTCACGAAACCTCCGTGCGCACACGCGAATTCATCAGCCTCCGCCACGTTCGTTTCTTTGGTTTTCTTACACGCCGCTAACTTTTTCAAAGTCCCGCGGCTCAGTCCTTACCAGACCAACCCGACGAGGCTGAGAGACTCGCTAGGAGACCTCCTGAAACAACACCCTTCAGCCAAGAAACCACACACTCCCTCGAGTGTGTTGTCGTAGCGCTTTATAGACGGACCTGCGATCTTTTATTGTGGAGCTGCTGATCTCGGGATGGCGAGTTCTTGTGGCCTCGCGTACGACGTAGGCGTCACGGTAACTTGGGCACATTTGCAAAGTGCACTTTACGCGCTGTTAAATGAAGCGACACGACACCGAATCACATGAGACAAAACGGCCTTTGAGTGATCTTCCGCCGATAACATGTTTGCTTGCGGTTCTCCACCCACAGCCCGTCACCGTCACGGAGGACATCAGTGACCAGAGCACATGTGAAAACGAAAGCGCCACGTTTCACTGCCAGATCAGGATCAACTACCCGGAGATCACCTTGACCTGGTACAAAGGAAACCAGAAATTGGAGGATGGCGAGAAATACAGCATCAGCAGCGACGGCGAACGCCACAGCCTGAAGATCCACCACTGCCGGGCCGGAGACCGGGGCGACTACCGGCTGGTCTGCGGTCCTCACGTCTCCAACGCCAAGCTCGCCGTCTCCGGTAAGAGCGGGAACGCCCCGTTGACCTGAAGCGCGTCGACCTCTTTCCTGAGAGCCTTTGACCCGCCGCTTCAGTCCTTGGTCTTTGGTCCTGGTCTTCAACGGAGGTTGTCTCCGAACCGTAAATGAAGCCTGTTCTGAATGCGTGCGTATATCTTCAAAATGATCTTCGGTCGACCTCTCTTGCTTGCGCCAACTTTGACTCGCTGAGTTGAGCCAGCTGCTAAAGATGAAAGTCACGAGCTCAAAGCTAAATTTTCAAGGCGGCAGCCAGTAGCTAAGAACACGGTCTACAAAAAAAGAAACAAAACAAAAAGCCACACACCTCATCCTAAACATAACGCGGCATGTGGCCTTGGTAGCCTTGATAACATCTTTCAAGTTCCCAAAGTTTGCAGGACAGCGGAAGACACCCCCGCTGCACCTGAAGCTCGGGCTTCCGTTCTCCCAAAAGGCAGAAACGCGTGTCAAAAGCGAAGAAGCTCAAAAGCCCGAGCTGCTCGTGTGCAAAAGCCTCGTCAGGGACTTACTTGGCTCTTTCCCAAATGAATTGGCTCTAAAATCTTTTTGATGACGTAGTTCCAGAAACAAAACCATTTAATGCCAACAATGGGAGGCCACCGTCCCGCCACACCCCCCCCCCCCAAAAAAAAACCCCATCGACTTTCCAGCAAGGCCACGATCAGTATCTGCCAGACAAAACAAAAATAATTCACGCAGAACCAAAAAGATTGCGGACCGCTCCGGAATGGTGCTGGAAATGAGGAAAGATTCCAGAAACAATGACCCAAAGCGCCAACTAAGGCAGACCAAAGTCAGCAGTTTGAGGAGCAGGACCTGACTTATCTCACTCATCGGCAAGCAAAGAGACCAAAGCAAAGACTTGAAGCTGAAGAGCCGGGCGGGGAGCTCAGAGAGGTGAGGTGGGGCGAGGCCATCGTAGGAATTACGCGCTCCCTCTTACGAGTAGCAGTCAAGAGGCGAGCGGCGGCGTTTCGGACCCACCGGGGACGCCTGGCGGAGGATCGGCCGACTCCAAAGTCAATTGCGTGACGGTCCAGTCAATATGCGACCGGCATCCCTCGCAAAGACTTTGCCCATCTTGAGCAATGGAGCCCTCCGACGGGCGGAGAGCTCCTTGGCAGAGGAACGCTCCAGTCTCGGACAGAAAACGCCCTCCGGTTCCCGAAGCGCTGAGCGACAAAGCTTCGTCGGCAAGGAACGCACCGCCCCTTTGACGAGACGCTACGTCCAAAGGATTTCAGCAGAAATTCTTCATAAGTCAAGGAAGCAAAGGTGCTGTGCGAGCGTTTCATTGGTGAAGCTCCAATCTCCTCAAAGACTTGTAAAAGGTCACGGCTCACGCGCGTCTCCTTCTTCTTCCGTCACGAGCGGAAACGAAACGGCGTCGTGGCCTCAAATGTTCCGTTTTGTCTTGCTGAATCCGACGCTTTGGCAAGAGACTTTGTCGTTGTTGTGCTCCTTGCCAGTCACGTGGATGTGGCTCAGGTCTGGACTGACCTTGTTGTTTCATGGCGGCTTTTGGTTTGTTTTTTTTTTTTTTTGGTCCTCAAGCATCTTCTCCGGAGAAGCCATCTGTGGCCGCATCGTCCCCTCCCGCTCCGGCAGAGACGGTCCCGGCGCCTCCAGGTAGCGTCTTCCGGTCCGTTCAAGGCTCTTCCGGCTTGTCCGCGTTTGTCTTTTCCCGCACTTGCGAGTGTTTTGTTCCGGCTGACTTGCTGGCGTCTTGTCTCGGCGGTATTCTTCATCTCCTTATTATCCTCTTCGGTATCTCCTCCAGACAATAAAACGTGGAAAGCCTCCCCTCACTCCGCTCGAGAGGACAAAGTGACTCCTCCTGCAGGTACTCCCTTCTTAAAATGCTGCCCGCTTCCATAGCTCCCCCCTTGTTCAGATCAAATAGATGCTCACTCATCTTCTTTCTATCTGCATTTTCATTTTCCTCCTCCTGGTTTTTGAGGGTTTTTTTTTTTTTTTTTGAGTTTGACCTTTTGTTGTGTTCTACCCTGAAGCATCTTGTCCAGAGGAGAAGAAAGAGCGCACACTTTCTGCACCGACGCCACCAGCTGAGGTCGTTCCTCCCCCAGGTAGCGTCGCCGAGTCTCTTCCGGCCGTATTTGTTGACTTGCATTAAAAGGTCACCTGCGTTTGGTCTTCATCTTGACGTGCGATTCCCCGTATCGCCATTCTTGTCGCCGCTCGTTTTGCCGCGGCAGAGGACCGACCTTCTCCGCCAGCCGCACCGACGGCCGCAGCATCTGCCGTCTTGACGCGAGCCTCTCCCCCGGAAGGTAATGTTTGTCGCCCGACCGCTGAGCCGACAGCGACAATTCCCGTCACAACTTCTCTGAATCGACTATTTCGACTCATGACTCTTGCAGACAAGGAACCCGTTAAGGCTCCCGGACCAACCAAAGGTATGCTCATCTTTTCTTGGTTTGAATGAGCAATCCGATTGAGTATTTACTGTATGAATGGCCTGCCGTTTGCTACTTGGCCTCGAGCGCGTATCGCTTTGTGACACGTCAAACTATCCGCTGCCAAAAACACAGCACCGGCTGTGCCGAGTCCATCGCGAGAGACGAAAGCGGCAGCGACGCCAAAGGCGAGGCGGAACGTTACCTCGACAACCGCGGACAAGGAAACGGAGGCCGAGGTCATCGGCTTGAGGAAAGTTCCGCTGAAAACTGCGGCGGCTGAGAATGAAGTCGAAACTCATCGGGCACAAGTTGGCAGGCGTTTTGTCCGCGGCCTTCATGACAGAGAGGATCGCGAAGGCGTCTTCGCGTCCGGAGAAGAAACGAGTCAACTTGAGCTTTGCCAAGAACATGACGAGGTCGCGGTTGCCCGTGAAACGGAGGAAGAGCAACGCGAGGAGACAACAGCTCCGAGCGGGGAGACCAAAAAAGGAACTCGAGTGCACGAGGAAGCTACAAAACATCCCAAAGAAGAAGGGCAAAATATCAAACTGGAGGAGGAAATTTCACCCGGACGAACGGATGCCATCGAGATTGGTGGCAAAGTCAAGAGCGCGCCATCACCCGGACGGAAGACGGAAGAGGTTGAAGCGGGCTCGGAGCCCGAGCAGCGGGTGAAAAAAGCCCAACTGCAAGAGAACGTGTCACCCCGGGCTGATGAGCCAAAACCAGCGGAACCCATCGCCATTGAAACAAACACCGCCGCCGAGAAAGTTCCAAGCATTGCAAGACACGCTTCGCCGCATGTTCCAGAAATTCTGAAGGAACCTCGCCCTCAAGAGGACGAAGCCGACAAGCTGAGGCTTCCCCTGGTGAAGGGGGTCTGGCCGAGCCCTGCGCAGGTGACGAAAGTTCCCACCCTGCGAGAGGAGGAGGCCTTTCGGGACTTGGCCGATGAGGAAGATTGGCGAGGCGAAGGGATGGACGGGGCGCGGGAAACGCCGGGCCCTCCTGACGGCCAACAAGGTGAGGTGACATCCGGAAAAGCGCGGATGCCGTCGGCGCCCCGCGACCGCCGCCCCTCTTAGCGGCACCCCCCCGTCGGCACGTCTTAACAGCACCTCCCCGACCACCGACCTTGCCGGCACTCTCGCATCTTCCCAGATGACTCGTCTAATCCTCATCGCGCACTCTCCGGTCACCCGACCCATCCATCAGTTAACATGAAGGCACGTGACTCCTAAAGGTGGTCGTCGGTCTCTTTTGCCTCCTCCTTTTCCTAGTCCAGACTTCCTCAAAGCAAACAAAGACCATTTCATTGTCGTAACCCGCCCAACCTCTCTGAAAGAATTGTCGTCGTCCTTAACATTCTCCTTCTTCTCCTTCTCGCTGTTGTTGTTGAGCAGTAGAATTTGACTGTTGCAAAAGCAAAAGATGATATTGTGACAGCAACTTTTTTTCATGACTAATCCAGATGGCAAACCTGCGGAGGAACTTCCCAAAGGACGAGGACGCGGATTCGGTGGTGAGAACCGATTGGCGTTTGCTCGTAGTCTTTGATAGCGCTCTATCCACGTGTCGCCTTGTGATCGCTTCTTTCGCTTCTGTCACGAGACTCTTAAACTCTTGACTTTTGGGGATTTGGTTGAATCGATAGTGCCTTTTTGATCTATTTTCCCATCTCGCTTTCTGCCGTGCGACCAGAACCTAAGCCGAGGCCTTTTGAATTCTGCTCTTGCAGTGAGGCTAACGCCCTCTCCCGGCGACGGCGGTCGCGGGCGTGGCCTGAGGCCCGGCGGAAAAGGCCCCTCGCCTCCGGAGGAGCCTTTCGGAGGATTCAAACTCAAAGCCGTCCCGCTCAAGTTCATCAAGAAGCTGGAGGACATCGTGCTGCAGGAGGCCGAGTCCATCGGTTCCTCGGCCGTCTTCGAGTGCCAGGTGTCGCCGTCCACCGCCGTCACGTCCTGGATGAAGGACGGCGGGAACCTGCGCGAGGGCCCCAAGTACAAGTTCACCTCGGACGGCAAGGACCGCAAGATGGTGGTCAAAGACGTGCAGTTGTCAGACACCGGCGAGTACACCTGCGTCGCCAGGAACGCCGGCAAAGAGATCACCTGCACCGCAAAACTCATTGTCGAAGGTGAGCTCGCCGATCGTCTCGTTCTTTCGACTTGAGGGGAGAAGCGCGGAAAACTAGACGGCCGTCAACTTGGTCCCGTGTCGTCGGTCAACCGTCTTGAATGTCGGAGGGGCAGGCGCTGGCGTTTTTCTCTTCCCGGCGGAAATGCGTCCATCGTGTCGCCGCCCAAACATATGGAGGCCGGTCTCCATGACGCCAAATGCCTCCGCCCCACGTTTTCGCCGCAAGCTTGCGGGACTCCGGTTTCGGAGAGTCGCCCCCCCCCCCCCCCCCCCCCGGAGCGGGGGGACTTTGTTGCAGA
>NW_017804802.1:419819-428956 GCF_001891065.2 Hippocampus comes
TGCGTTGGGTAGCGCGCCCCCCCCCCCCCCCCTCCGCGAACGCGGAGATATTGTTCAAGTGAATATTTGTGAGCGTGCGCATTGCAAGATGTTGTCTCGTCCTTGTGCAGAGCTGCCCGTCAAATGGATCAAAGAGTTGGAACCGGAGACCACGTGCTGCAAGGGTCAGCCCATGTACCTGACCTGCGAGCTCAACAAGGAGAGGGACGTCGTCTGGAAGCGCAACGGCGTCAAACTGAAGAGGACGGCCGGCAAGTTGGCCATCAACATCATCGGCTTGCAGCACGCCGTCACCATCCAGAACGCCGTCGAGGAAGACACCGGCGTCTACACTTGCGAGGTGGACGTGCCGGACGGCATCAAGACCAGCACCAACGTCGTCGTCACCGGTGAGCGACGCGCCGGCGGCTCGCGTTCGGCCGCTTTCGCGCGTGTCCTTGAAAAGCGCCGCCCGGGGACAAAAAGGTTGAAAAACGAAAAGTTCCCCGAGGCCGTCGTACGGCAAGGAACAACCAGCGCGTATGCGGGCGCGTGTGCGAGCACGTGTGCGGGCGCGGGGGCTCGCGTGCCGCTCTTGTTTTGCCGCGCTCGTTTTCTCGGAATCGCGCGACGCCAATGAGGGCTTTCCGTTCCGTTGCGTTGAAAAGTCAGAGCGTGACGCTGAGATGCGCTCGTTCCGCAGCAAATCCATGCGAGCGCGCCTCTGTGTCGCCGAACCAAATCAAGATTGGCGCGCAGCTTCCGCCCCCGCAGTGAGAGTTTGCCAAGTGTGCGTTTGCACCATTTTTGTCAATATTTTAGTCCGTCTTTTCGCGGGCCGCCTGTTGCAGGGCCGCGTACGGCTTGCGGCCCGTACGCTCGCCGTCCCCTCAAAAGGAGTCGACGCCCAAACGTTCACGCCTCAACGGCTGGCCGCAAAAGTGAGCGGACCGCCAAGTTTTTTGCCCAACTTTGAAAAATGGGAGTGAAGCCAGAGTACCCGCAGGAAACCAAAGATCGACCAAAATGTCAAGTCTAGCGGCAGTCGGCGACGCGCTTTCTCTCGGGGCACTTGGCACGCGCGCGATACTGGCGCGGCGCAGATGCGTGAAACCTCGTCAACCTTTGTGCTCAGAGATGATCAAAGACTGGTTGGTGAAGCCTCTGAGAGATCAACACGTGAAACCGAGATCGAGCGCCATCTTCAGGTGTCAGCTCTTCAAAGACACGCCCAACTGGAAGTGGCTGAAAGGCGAGACGGAGCTGGTGCCTTCCGACAAGGTGGAGATCAGCAAGGACGGCATCACCATGATGCTCACCATCAACAACTGTCAGCCCGACGACGTGTCGGAATACACCTTTGCTGTGGAGGACCGCAAATACGTGGCCAAACTGACCCTGGGAGGTGCGCAGCCGCGCCGCGCGTGTTGGCCTTCCGCCAGCCACCGCGATGACCCGTTTCATGTGCTTGTTCAGAGCGCCAGGCGGAAATCTTGAAACCGCTGGCCAGCGTGGAAGTGGTGGAAAAGGAAGAAGCCCGCTTTGACACGGAAATTTCAGAGGATGACGTTGTCGGGGAATGGAAACTTCAGGGACAAGTGCTGAGCAGATCTCCGGTAAGTCACGTCTTGGGGGAAGGAAGCCCCGCGGGGCCGGACGCATTTTTTTTATTCTTGATTTATTCATTGCTTTTTATCGGCCCGCCGCAGCAAATGACGCTGGTTCGTCAATTTCAAAAACAAATGAACCAGGAGTCGAATGCTTTTCTGACTTTTCTTTCGAACCGTTATTGCAGATATAAAACGTTTTTGAAAAATTGCCACATTTTTTTCCAGTTCACATTTTTGTTTTCAAGAAATCCATCTATCTTGGGTTCTTAAAAAATAAATAAATAAATAAATAAAGATTTAGCATAATATGACCCCTCACAAGTTTTTTTGTGAGGTATTTTTTGACGCAATGAATAGCTTTGTCCCCATGAAGCTGGTTTTATTTTTCTTGAAGGTGTTTCTCATACGTTGACCTGCAGCGAACTGAATTAATCACTGAATCCAGTTCATTCTGTTTCCTACTTCGAATCGAACTTGTCGGTTCCTGAATCTCGGACGAGTTTTTGTTGCTCGTTTTTTTCCGGACACGTTTCGGCGGAAGAGCCCGAAAGACTTCTGCCGAAACTTCAGGTCAATGACAAGCTTCGGGGTTCCGTCTGAGATCGAGGAGCACGGGTTGAAGCGTATGGAATTGTTCTCCCTATTTCTTTACGTGGGGCTCAGCGCAAAAACTTTGTCCGTCCTTGCGCCCGAGGGACTTTGAAAAGAAGTCGCGGGGTCGGCGGGCTTGGAATCCGCTCGCTTCTGATTCTGATTCTTGGCAAACGCCGTCAATCGTATTTTTCAGACGTGCGACATTAAAGTGGACGGCAACAAACGTTTCCTGACTTTGAAGAACGTCCAGTTGGATCAAGCGGGAGAAGTGTCCTACCAGGCTTTAAATGCTATCACCAGCGCCATGCTGACCGTCAAAGGTATGCCCGCGTTGCGTGCGTGCACGCTTGCGTGCGTGGTGAGCGTTTGTGTAAGATTTGTCAATAACCCGGCAAACGCCTGAAACCTTTCAGAAATCGAAATGGGCTTTGTGGAGCCTCTGAAGGACGTTTCGGTTCCTGAAAAGAAACAAGCCAAATTTGAATGCACCCTCACCAAGGAGGTGCCCAAGGTGATGTGGTTCAGGGGCGCGGAAGTCGTGACCCCGGGCCCTAAATATGAGATCATTGACGACGGAAACAAACACATGCTGATCATAAACTGTTGCGAGTTTGACGACGAGTCCGACTACACCGTCGAGGTATCGGCTCTGAAATCCACAGCTCGGCTTTCGGTGGAAGGTAAGGCCCCCCCACCTCCCCGGCGGCTCACGTCCGCCCCCCGTTGGCGGGTTTTCCCTCCCGAGGCCGCGGTTCGGGCGCTCGCCCTCTTTTAACGGCCGCGGCGGCCCCTGCTCTATTTCAGGCCTGAGGCTTAAGATTGTCAGGCCGCTGGAGGACCAGACGGTCAAAGAGGGCAAAACGGCTCGCTTTGAGCTCGAGCTGACTCACGACGACGTACCGGTGACCTGGTACCGAAACGAAGTCAAGCTCCACGTGAGCAGAACGGTGATCGCGCACGTGGAGGGAAAGAAGCACGTTCTTGAAATGAGGATGTTGACGCTCGACGATACCTGCCAGATCAAGGCGGAGGCCAAAGGAATAAGCTCAGTGGCGAAGCTCACGGTTCTCGGTAATGGCACACGTCTCTTTCCTCTCGCCGCTCTTGCGTTTGCCGGCACGGGGCGGGTGGGGTCGTACCGATTCTCCCCCGAGGACGGCGGAGGTCGAGGCCCGCCGCCGGCGCAATCGGTGGCGGCGAGGCGGGCCGTACCTCGACCGCGGTGGCCGTCGATTGATGAATCCACGGTGTGGTTCCAGAGGGCGACGCCGTGTTTGTCGTGAAACTGCAAGACCACACGGCCACGGAGAAAGAGCAGGTTTCTCTGGACTGTGAGCTCAACAAAGACGTCCCCGTCGTTTGGTATCACGAAGAGAAGGAGATCATCGCCTCCAAGACGGTGCTGCTCAAGTCCGAGGCGACTCGGCGATCTTTGGTCTTGAGGAAGGCGGAGCTGAGCAGCAAAGGAAAGTACACGTGCGACTGCGGCACCGACAAGACGGTAGCCGACCTCACCGTCGAAGGTAAAACCCGACCGTCGCGTCCGCCCGCCGCGCCTCGGCCGAGCGTCTTCACGTTTGCCGTCCTCGCTAGCTCGCGAGATCAAGCTCCTTCGACCCCTTTACGGCGTGGAGCTCTTCGACGGGGAAACGGCTCGTTTCGAGGCGGAGATCTCCGAGGACGACGTTCACGGCCAGTGGATGCTGAACGGCCAAGTCCTGAACGCTTCCTCCGTGAGCGCCTCTTTTCGCCGACGCGTCAAATGCGCTCCTTTGTTGTCTTTGGTTGCCGTCGCTCAGCCGGTGGCGCCGTTCTTTTCGATGGGCAGGATGTGGACATCGTGGAGGAGGGAGGCAAGCACACGCTGATCCTGTACAACTGCAAAGTGCCCATGAGCGGGGAGGTGGCGTACGCCGCCGGCAACGCCAAATGCGCCGCCAGCCTGAAAGTCAAAGGTGAAGCGGCGACGTTGCGGGGTCGGACCGCTTTCTTCCAATTGAAAATCCCAAAAGTTCAATTGAGGCAACTGGACGATTCTTTGTTTTTGGCCATGAATCGAAAAGGCTTCTTCGGACCCGCCCTTGGCTCCGTGGAATTCCACTCGAGAGTCTTGAGTATCTTCGAAGCGCCGCTTTGCAGTGCTTTGCACTTCCTCGCTCTCTCTCCACCGGCAACGTGCGTAACCCATCGTACGCCATCGTCATAATCTTGCTTGCGCCGCCGCCGACGGTCGGCCTTCAGGAAATCAAGAGGCCCGGCCGGCCAGGGGCCGCTGAGGTTTCATGTCGGTCACGTGAACGATGCGCAACCGCAGTCCTGGAGGTGATCTGCAATTCCTTTGAAAAGAACACCAAGGCCTAAAGTCGACCCAAGGCCCAAAGATAAGTCACCGATATTTTGAAAGACTGCCCTGGCCGTGGCAGAAGTGAACACGTTTCTGGATGAAAGGTCAAAGGTCTTGGACTCCTTCAGAACCAGAGAAGCCCGCAGCGGATGAAAGCGCTCAAACGTCTTCAACTTATTCAGAACGGGTCAAAGGCGTCTTCTTCAAGCCCCACCCCTAAGCACCCGCAAGAGTCCAGTTGCCTTCATTCAACTTTTGCCCACGTTGCGTCCCGGATGAGCGAGACTCTGCGCAGACCGAAAAGGCATCCGGCGGTTCGGGGGTCCTTTTGAAGGATGCTCGGCATTCCCTCTTACTGACCCCGGCTCTTTCTCCTCCCGGTGGGTCAGAACTTCCTCTCAACTTCCTGACGCCGCTGAGCGACGTGCACGTGCTTGAGAAGGACCCCGCCAGATTCGAGCTGGAAGTGTCCAGAGCTCCCAAGTCTTTCCGCTGGCTGAAGGCTTCGCAGGAGCTGCGGAGCGACGACAAGTACGAGATCATCCGAGACGGGAACTCGCACGCGCTGCTGGTCCGCTCGGCCGCCTACGAAGACGAGGCCAAGTACGCCTTTGAGGCCGAGGACAAGAGGACGAGCGGCAAGCTGGTCATTAAAGGTGAGCCCCGACCTTTGACGCGCTTTCAAGTCGAGCCGACGCCCGGGTCGCGCTTGCGCGCGACAGCTCCCGCCTCGCGGAACGGGATCAACTCCATTGAACCCCTGGCCGCTGCACTCGTCTTGACCCGCCGAAGGAGGAACGCCTCGGTCGTCACACCGACCGCTCAGAAGTCGCGGGACGTATGCAACGGAAAAAGAAGCGGCCGCCCCGTACTCAAACTCCGCAACGGCATCTGTTGAAAAACACCTGCCTTGGTTTTTGCTCGGCGTGAGTCGAGCGGTCACGGCAGCCGCGGGGCGAGTACGATCGTGTTTCCGGACCATTTTGGGGAGCGTGGAAAAAGTATGGCCCACGGTCCACAAGCGGTCCCCTTCTTAAAGCCCGACCAACACTGACGCGTCGCATTCCGCCAAACTGCATTGGATCGATTCACGTCAGATCAATTTCTTTTTTCGAATCCTTTCACTTCTACGTTAACTTTGAATGATGGATTTATTTTGTCGTCACTTTTCTCATTCGCGGGCGGCGCGGCAGTCGCCGGGTCAGCGACATCCGCCTCACAGTGCAGAGGCCCGAGGTTCGATTCCCGCTCCGGCCCTCCTGTGTGGAGTTTGCACGTTCTCCCCATGCCTGCGTGGCTTTTCTCCGGGTAATTTCCTCCCGCACTCCCAAAACACGCACCGCAGGTTCACGACCTGAACACCCTCGACGCGATTGTGAGCGCCAATGCTCGTTCGTCTTTGTTGGCGCAACTGCGATTGGCTGGCGACCAGTCGAGGGCGCGCCCCGCCAACTGCCCGATGACGGCCGGGAGAGGCTCCGGCCCGCCCGCGACTCTCCTGAGGATGGATGGATGGATGGAGGAATTCCGACGCTCTCAGCTAACAATGTGTGCCCGAGGCGCTAACCCCTTGCTCCCCGACCGCAGGAATCCGCTTGGAGTTTGTCAAAGGCATCAAGGACGTGACGGTGAAGGAGCGCGAAACAGCCGAGTTCAGCGTGGAGCTCTCGCACGAAAACATCCCCGTGGTTTGGTTCAAGAACGACGTGCGACTTCACCCCGGAAAGGCGGTCCACATGACGGACCGCGGCGCGGTGCACACGCTGACCTTCAGGGAGGTTGCCCTCGACGACACGGCCATGATCAAGGTGGAGGCGGCTGACAAGAGCGCCGGCGCCATGCTCACCGTCATCGGTCAGTACTTGGCGCCGTCTTCTCGCTTCTTTTTGTCGGTCGGGACCGGCGCGGTCGTCGAGTCGTTGCTCGGTCACCTGAGGTGGACACCCCCACCGTTGTCGCGTGTTTTCAATACGGGCGCCTCGCCGATGTCAACCGCGGGTGGGTCGGCGCGGCGAACGACGGCGGCATGCGAGGCAACATCGGCCCGCCGACAAAGGGCCCGAGTCGTCGGGTCGGCCGTCGACGAATTCTCCAAATGTCAGTCACGGGCAATCTACGGCGGCGTCCGCTCACACCACGACGACGACGGCGCAGATGAGCCGCGGGGCGCCCGCAACTTCTTGAAATGTGCCGCGCTCCTCTTTCACGTTGAGAGGGGGGAGCCTCGCGTGCCGCTCGCCCTTCCGGGTCTCCGAGACCGTCGGATGTTCTCAAAGTCTTGCTACGAGCCGTTATCACTGCCGGTTCAAGCCGTCTGCATTGCTGCAAACAGGAGGCGACTGGAGATGGCACGTCGCCCGCCCAAGCGTTCAAGCGCACCGTGTCTTTCCGTCTCACAAACGTTAGCAAGCCCGATGCCGTCGGTTGGCACAGATGTCACGGCACCGCTCTGAAGAGATGAACTCGGGAATGCCAAAGGGGCGGTCGGAGTAGCGAAGCAGCTTTGTTGGCGAGCGTCGTTTGCGTCCGTCCCAACTTGCCAAACGTGCTGTTCCCTCAGAGGGCGACCCGTACTTCACCGGCAAGCTGCAGAACCGCACGGCGGTGGAGAAGGACCAAGTGAAGCTGGAGTGCGAGCTGAGCAAGGCGTCGGCCGACGTCAGATGGTTCCACAACGGCGAGGAGCTCACGCCCTCCAAGAACGTCAGCGTCGGCGTCGAAGGCCAAAAGCGAATCCTGGTCATCCGCAAGGCCGAGATGAGCGACGCCGGAGAATACGCTTGCGACTGCGGCACCGACACGACGCGCGCGCTTCTCATCGTTGAAGGTAAGAGGACATCCACCGCGTTGGCCCTTAATGGCGGCCCGCCGGCCCCCAAGCGACGTGTGCGACGGGACTTGTGTCCATGCCACCCGAAAGGCCTGAGGGTCACTTGTTGGTTTGTTGTTGTTGTTGTTTTCAGATCCATTCAATTATCGACTTAGAGTCGTTTCTCCCCCCCCTCCCCGTCTTTTTCTGTGGCACGCATTTGGCCCCCACGGGGTGACGCGGCTTCCGCCCTCAGCCCCTTGTTTAAGTTACGGACGAGCGCAACGTGGCTACGGCAGCGACTGACAAACTCCCTCGAAAAAGCAATGAAGTGTGGACGAGTCATTCACCCGAGGAAGCCCGTTTCCGACCCTCGCGCGACGTTCGCCCAAGCCTCCATTTCTCCGCTCGCTGAAAAACGGGACCCCTGTTTTGCGTGTCATTCATAAGTGTCTCATTAAGGGCAAGGATGTTAGCTCAATGCTAACTGTACATGTCCAGTTGTTAGCATTGAGCTCACAGGTGGACGCAAAGAATGTTCGTCTTGTGCTGACCTTACTCATGAGCTCGTTAGCGTTGAGGTAAGAGATCCGTGCCGGGAAGGTTAGCATTGAGCTAACAGAAAGAGGCTCACGATGTTAGCTTTAAGCTCACGTCAACCAAGGTGAGCAGTGAAATGTCAACGATCGAGCGCATGCTCGGAATGTTAGCCTCGAGCCCGATAGATTGTTAGCGTTGAGCGAACAGCGTGTATTCGCAGTGAGATCGCGGGCGCTTGGCCCACTTTTTCGAAGATTCCCCATTTGACTTTGTCGCGCTTCCCAGGCAAATGTTGAGCGGTGTCTTTTTCGATCCCTGCCGACTTTGACGCTGTCGTCCTCCAGAGCGCGACATCAAGGTGGTGCGTCCGCTGTACAGCGTGGAGGTCACGGAGACGGAGACGGCCAAGTTTGAGACGGAGATTTCCGAGGACGATGTCCCGGGACACTGGAAGCTGAAAGGAGAAGCGTTGCAGCAGTCGGCCGTGAGCGCTCGTCTTTTGTTCACGTTCACAAATTCACTTCAAAGGAACGGAAAAGCCGCTTTTACTTTCCTGCACTTCTTGAAAACGCGCCAAAATAAGAAGAATGAGAACAATCCACTGCATCGCTTTGTGCGCGCGTGTTGTCCACCCCACGACACACACGGGCGGATGACGCTAATAACTTTGACATTTGGACCGTTTGTCTGCCGTCCGTCAGGATGTGGAAATCAAGGCGGAGGGCCCCAAACATCTTCTGATCCTCTACAACGTGCGCATGGACATGGCGGGAGGTGTGGAGTTCTCAGCGGGCAACGCCAAATCAAACGCTCAGCTGCGAGTGAAAGGTGAGCGCGCCGGGCAGTCACGGCGGGCGGGCGGGCGCCGCGTTATCCGCAGCGATTGGACGCTGAGGTCAGGATGTGGAAATCAAGGCGGAGGGCCCCAAACATCTTCTGATCCTCTACAACGTGCGCATGGACATGGCGGGAGGTGTGGAGTTCTCAGCGGGCAACGCCAAATCAAACGCTCAGCTGCGAGTGAAAGGTGAGCGCGCCGGGCAGTCACGGCGGGCGGGCGGGCGCCGCGTTATCCGCAGCGATTGGACGCTGAGGCGCGCCCTCGCTCTCCTCAGCTCGAGTCATACGCCTCCTGCGGCCGCTGAAGGACGTGACGGTGACGGCCGGGGAGACGGCCGCCTTCCGCTGCGAGCTGTCCTACGAAGGCATTGTCGTCGACTGGTTCCTGGCGGGGAACAAGATGGAGGCCGGCGAGCGGGGA
>NW_017804802.1:429469-431917 GCF_001891065.2 Hippocampus comes
GCGGGGCTGCCGCTCAGCCCGCCGCGCTCTTCTTCTTGAGACGGCAAACCTGCAGCGCCTCTGCTGGTCGCGGCCAAGTAGTGCACCCCGGTGGCCATTTCCATCTTTGGCACTGGTCGAGCGATTGGTCCAAAATGTTCGGAGGAGTAGTGCACGCGCGACGTTCGCCCAAGCCTCCATTTCTCCGCTCGCTGAAAAACGGGACCCCTGTTTTGCGTGTCATTCATAAGTGTCTCATTAAGGGCAAGGATGTTAGCTCAATGCTAACTGTACATGTCCAGTTGTTAGCATTGAGCTCACAGGTGGACGCAAAGAATGTTCGTCTTGTGCTGACCTTACTCATGAGCTCGTTAGCGTTGAGGTAAGAGATCCGTGCCGGGAAGGTTAGCATTGAGCTAACAGAAAGAGGCTCACGATGTTAGCTTTAAGCTCACGTCAACCAAGGTGAGCAGTGAAATGTCAACGATCGAGCGCATGCTCGGAATGTTAGCCTCGAGCCCGATAGATTGTTAGCGTTGAGCGAACAGCGTGTATTCGCAGTGAGATCGCGGGCGCTTGGCCCACTTTTTCGAAGATTCCCCATTTGACTTTGTCGCGCTTCCCAGGCAAATGTTGAGCGGTGTCTTTTTCGATCCCTGCCGACTTTGACGCTGTCGTCCTCCAGAGCGCGACATCAAGGTGGTGCGTCCGCTGTACAGCGTGGAGGTCACGGAGACGGAGACGGCCAAGTTTGAGACGGAGATTTCCGAGGACGATGTCCCGGGACACTGGAAGCTGAAAGGAGAAGCGTTGCAGCAGTCGGCCGTGAGCGCTCGTCTTTTGTTCACGTTCACAAATTCACTTCAAAGGAACGGAAAAGCCGCTTTTACTTTCCTGCACTTCTTGAAAACGCGCCAAAATAAGAAGAATGAGAACAATCCACTGCATCGCTTTGTGCGCGCGTGTTGTCCACCCCACGACACACACGGGCGGATGACGCTAATAACTTTGACATTTGGACCGTTTGTCTGCCGTCCGTCAGGATGTGGAAATCAAGGCGGAGGGCCCCAAACATCTTCTGATCCTCTACAACGTGCGCATGGACATGGCGGGAGGTGTGGAGTTCTCAGCGGGCAACGCCAAATCAAACGCTCAGCTGCGAGTGAAAGGTGAGCGCGCCGGGCAGTCACGGCGGGCGGGCGGGCGCCGCGTTATCCGCAGCGATTGGACGCTGAGGCGCGCCCTCGCTCTCCTCAGCTCGAGTCATACGCCTCCTGCGGCCGCTGAAGGACGTGACGGTGACGGCCGGGGAGACGGCCGCCTTCCGCTGCGAGCTGTCCTACGAAGGCATTGTCGTCGACTGGTTCCTGGCGGGGAACAAGATGGAGGCCGGCGAGCGGGTAGGACCTCGCGCCTATTATTTCGGGGGGGGGGGGTTGTTGTTTTTTTTTTTTCCCCCCATTCCTTTTTCTTGTCAACCGACGCGATGTCAAAGGCGTTTCCATGTGCGCCCAAGTTCAAAATAGCCTCACCTCTGACTGGCCCTCGAGGCTCCCTCCCTAATATGGAGCTTCAGCCGCCAGGAGGTCCAAAGCCTTTTGCGCAGTTGGCCTCATCCGCTCCAAGCTCGCTTGGGACATTCTTGGAAGGGGCTTCTTTCAGACCCTTTCACCTGAAAGCTTCATGTCCCGTTTTAAGCTTCAACCACCAAGTTTGAAGTTCAAGTGGAAGCGAAAACTCCCGTTGGAGGGTGAAGCCCACTTCCGGATGAATTCACCTTATTTCTTGACGTGGCTTTCTCAATTCTGGATTGAAATAGTCTCACTCGAGTCCTCGTCTGGAGTTAAATGAAGGAAGACTCGAGCTTTTCCGAGGTCTCAAATGAGCTTGAAATGAAGGCCGGCCCGGGGCGGGATGAACTTGACCGCGAAGGCCGAACGCTTCGCCGCCAAGGGTGAAAACGTAAAGACGAGGCAGGCCCAATAGATAGACCAGTATCACGCAATGGATACAGACGTCACAAATAAGAACACGGCCGGCCGGGTTTGATGTTCATGTTAAAATGCAAACCCGAACTTGACACGTTTTCACTCCCTGTCACGTGACGTTGAGTCGAAGCCATTTTGGTTTTCCGGCCTTCAGGCCAGATGGCCGTTTGCATCAGAGCCGCCACGGCCGCCGTCTTCCGGTCGGGTGATGCGCTTTTTTTTTTTTTTTTAGTTGTCCGAAGGTCCGCCCGGTACGTCGGCAAACGAGAAACGCCCGCCGTGACTCTCATTGTTGGCTTCCCGCAGGTGAAGATTCAAAGAGACGGCCGAATTCACGCTCTGACGGTCGGGGATGTGAAGCTGTCGGAGGCGGGCCAAGTCAGATTGACCGCCAAGGATTTCCAGACTCGGGCGCAGCTGATCGTCAGAGGTGAGCTCCCGGCGCCGGGCTCCGCCGTCCCCTTCGCGCTCCGCGCTCACG
>NW_017804802.1:432036-515933 GCF_001891065.2 Hippocampus comes
GCGCCCGCCCGCCCGCCCGCAGAGCCTCCGGTGGCGTTCACCAAGCCGCTGGAGGACCAGACGGTGGAGGAGGAGGCCGCCGCCACGCTGGAGTGCGAGGTGTCCAGAGAGAACGCGCTCGTTCAGTGGTTCAAGGAGGGGCAGGAGATCCGCAAGAGCAAGAAATACGACACCGTCGTCGATGGTCGAAAGAGGGCCTTGACCATCCACGACTGCAACCTGGAAGACATCAAGACGTACACGTGCGACGCCAAGGACTCCAAGACTTCCTGCTTCCTTGACGTCATATGTAAGAGCCCTTGTGCAATTTCGAGAATGCGTCGCGTGCGCTCCGTGATGTCACATTCCGCTTAGAACCGGCTGCCGCGCGGCGACTCCTTGTCGGCGGGCTCGCCGCGGTCCGGTGTTTCAGGACACCATTCATCCAGACATTCACCTTGTCCGCCTCGTGTGCAGTTGAGGCGAGACCACACCGCTGAGCCTAATTATGTGGCCGGAACAACCGCTCGGCCTTCTGGCCCTGCGAGACACGGGGGCAGTTACCGCGCTCGCTTGTAGAAATTGTCGAGGTGTGAAAAACACAATCGGAATCAAGAACACGTCATGAGTAAACCAGTGAACATGGTCATGCGGTCAATCCACAATTCCAATTCCCATTCCAAGGACGGCGGTTCGGGAGCAAAAGCTTGGGCTGTCATTTGTGTCATGTTGGTAAATTCATTCATTCATTTGTTTATTTCTTTCTTGCTTTATTTGCCATCAGCACCTTACGTGGAGTTCATCCAGCCTCTGCGAGATGTTGAGGTCCTCGAAAAAGAATCCGCCAGGTTTGAATGCAAAGTTTCCCGAGAGTCGGCCAAGGTTTGTATCTTCGCGCAAAGTCTGCCGTAGCGATCGCGGCTTTGGCGCAGGCTGAGCGACATTCGCCCTGCGCCGATCCCTCAGGTTTGCTGGTTCAAGGACGGCTGCGAGATCAGAAAAGGCAAGAAGTACGAGATCTTGGCCGACGGGCTTCAGAGGATCCTGATCGTCCACAAGTCCGCCATGGATGACGAGGCGGAATACGAGTGCGACGCCGGCACGTCAAAGAGCTCCGGCATGCTGACTGTCATCGGTGAGGCTTCCCGACCCTTGAAGAGGGTCGCCGTCCGCCGTCTGCTGCGTGGCGAGGAAAAAAAAAGCGACTTTGTTGTCGGACCGTTGGTCGCCTGAATTTCCCGGGGTCCTCGGACGTCCCGAGTTGCTGTTTGTCACTTTGACTCCTCGGGGTCCAGGATCAGAATTTACGCGGTCTCCTCCGCAAAGTCTCTTTCCCTGCTGTAAATCTTGTCAACGCGAGCGCATACGTGTCGTACACAAACGCGAGTCATCTCAACGGTGTCCGCGAGTCGATCGCCGGTCAAATAAGCCACGGCCCCGCGTGGAATGTTACTTGGAAGGAAAATGAAAAGAACATGAACATGACATTTTTGTTTCAAAACGTACCACCAAAACCGATATTTGCCAGTCACTTGCTCAAAGTCGAGGTTTCTTGAGGAACAAGAGTCTGGAAGCTTTCAGGTGGTTAACTCGCGGCCCCAATTTGAGGTCGGGGCACGCCCGACGCCGCTAACTCTGGGCGCCGCCACGCATGGCCTCTCGTGACATTCTCAAAGACCGACGGCGTCCTCATCCCCAATTGTATGTCTTGTTTTGTGTTTTAACAGAGGAGGCCGCCAAGTTCACCAAGAACCTGTCCAATGTGGAAGGCACGGAGACGGACAGCGTGAAGTTGATCTGCGAGGTGTCCAAGCCTGGGGCGGAGGTGACCTGGTACCAAGGAGACAGGGAGTTGCCGGAGGGCGGCCGCTACGAGCAGATCGCGGACGGACGCAAAAGGATCCTGATCATCCAAGACTTGAGGATGGAGGATGCCGGCGAATACAACTGCCGACTGAGCCCCGGCGTCAGGACGGCCGCCGTCCTGAAACTGAACGGTACGGACGCGCGCCGCGCCGGGGACGAGCTCCGAGGCGGCTGAAAGAGCCGCGTCGGTGAACTTGTTCTTCCGCCTTATTTCCAGAACTCGAAGCCGAGTTCATCGCCAAACCGCAGGACCAGGAAGTCGTGGAAGGGGAGAGGGCTCAGTTTGTCTGCTCGGTTTCCAAAGAAACCTATGAGGTGAAATGGTTCAGAGGGGAGGAGGAGGTGGAAAGCGGGGACAAATACGAGATTGTCAGCGAAGGAAAGAGACGAGCTCTCGTCGTGAAAAACTGCCAGCTGAAGGATGAGGGAGGTTACGTGGTCCTCATCGGCAGCCTTCGAGCCTCCGCGGAGCTGCTCGTGATCGGTGAGACTCGCTCGGTTCCCTCCCTCCCGCGTCGCATCGTCCCCGGCCGACTCCTCGACTCACGGTCTGTACCCAATCGCAGAAAAACTGAGGATCGTCACACCCATCAGAGACACGGAAGTCAGAGAGGGAAGCGAGATCGTCTTCAACTGCGAGATGAACATGGAGGGAGTGAAGGCCAAGTGGCTGAAGAACCAGGAGACCCTGTTTGAGAGCAGCAAGTACACGGTGGCTCAGAGAGACGCCGTCTTCTCCCTGCGGATCTCGGACGCCCGCAAGGCCGACGAGGCCGACTACACCGTCGGCCTGACCAATCACAGAGGAGAGCACGCCACGTGCTCGGCCCGCGCTAAAGTTACTGGTAAAAGATCAAACCCGCACGCGCGCGACAAACGCCGGCGCCGAGCAGAGATCGGTAGTCGTGAAATGTAAACTCGAAAATCCCTTCCATCTGCAGAGGAGGAGCTCAAGTTCTTGGCTCCCATCGAGGACGTCGAAACGCAGGAAAAGAAGACGATCAGTTTTGTGTGCAAGGTGAACCGACCAAAGTCGACCGTGAGGTGGCTGAAGGACGGCCGGGAGGTGGAGCTCAGCAAGCGCGTCGTCTACCGAAGCGAAGGTCTCAACCACAGGCTGACCATCAAGGACTGCGTCCCGGAGGACGAGGGCGAGTATCGCGCCGAGGTCGGAGAAGACAAGTGCGCCGCCGAACTGATCGTCAGCGAGGCGCCGACGGACTTCACGGCGCAACTCAAAGACCGGACCGTCACCGAGTTCGAGGATGCGCAATTCAACTGCAAGTTGTCCAAAGAGAAGGCCGCCGTCAAGTGGTACAGGAACGGCCGGGAGATCCGAGAAGGGCCGAGGTACCCCGCGTCAAATGACTCGGTGCTTTCTGACAAAAGGTCTCGTTCGAGCGCGCTTATCGGCGCCCGCGTGTCCCTCCAGGTATATCGTAGAGAGAGAAGGTAAGACGTGCAGACTGGTCGTCAAGGGATGCAGACCGGACGACGAATGTGAATACGCCTGTGGCGTGGAAGAGAAGAGGACCAGAGCGAGACTATTTGTCGAAGGTACGTTTCGTTGCATTCGTTCCCCCGCCCCCCCAAAATTGCAGCTTCCTTGTGAAATCCTTCTCGAGTGACGTGTTTGCTCCCACAGAAATCCCCGTGGAGATCATCAGACCGCCCCAGGACGCTTTGGAAGCGCCCGGCTCAGACGTGGTGTTTGAGGCGGAGCTCAACAAGGACAGAGTGGAGGTGAAATGGATGAGAAACAACATGATCATCGTCCAGGGGGACAAGTACCAGATGATCGGCGAGGGGAAAGTTCACAGACTGCAGGTGTGCGAGGTCCGACCTCGAGACCAGGGCGACTACAGGATCGTCGCCAAAGACAAAGATGCTCGAGCTAAGTTGGAGCTGGCGGGTGAGTCGCACGACACCGCTGCCATCGACTCTGCGATCGGCCATGCGGCAACGTAAAGAGGGGAAAAAAAAAACGATGAAACTTGGTCTGTGTTTGGCAGCTCCTCCAACGATCAAAACCACAGACCAGAACCTGGTCACGGATGCCGGCAAGCCCTTCGTCATTACCGTGCCCTACGACGCCTACCCTCGGGCGGACGTCGAGTGGTTGTTCGACGGCGTCGGTCTACCTGTCCAGAACGTCGACAACTCGGCGGACAAGACGGCGTACCGCCTTCAGAGTCCCAGCAAAGAAGACCGGGGCAGGTACAAGGTGGTGATCAAGAACAAGCACGGCGAGGCGGAGGCTCTCATTAACCTGGACGTGATCGGTGAGCCCCGACGGATTCGTCGACGGCTCGGCTCCTTTGGAGTTACCGCGCCGGCGTTTTGACATTCGATATGCGCTCGGCAGATGTGCCCGGACCCGTCAAGAACCTGAGGGTGACCGACACCGTTGACGGCGAAGTCAGTTTGGCCTGGGAGGAGCCCGACAGCGACGGCGGGAGCAAAATCACATCGTATCACGTCGAGAGGCGCGATGTGAAGCGTAAGACCTGGACGGTGGCGACGGACCGCGCCGACGCGCCGGAGTATTGTGTAAGTGGCCTCCAAAAGGACTGCTGGTACCTGTTCAGAGTCTGCGCCAGAAATCGCGTCGGGAGCGGACCCCGCGTCGTCACCGAAGACGCCGTTCAGGCCAAGAATAAATTTGGTGAGCTTGCGGGCACGCCATCCGGCGTCGCGTTTCAAGACGAGAGCCTCACCGAAGCGGTCGTCTTCCGTCAGATGTTCCCGACGCGCCGGAGAACGTGGCCGTCGGCGCGGTGAACAGATTCGGCGCCGCCGTCACGTGGGAGCCTCCCGCGTTTGACGGCGGCTCGGAGATCACCGGCTACGTGATCGAGCTCCGCGACAGGACTTCCGTAAAGTGGGAGGCGTGCGCGCTCTGCGGGGCCAACGAGCGCTCGGCCGGTCTCAATGACGTGGTCGAGAACAAAGAGTACATCTTCAGAGTGCGAGCGCAGAACAAGGCCGGCGTCGGCAAGCCCAGCGCCGCCACCAAGCCCGTCAAGATCATGGATCCCATCGGTGGGTGACCTTTGACCACCGACGCTCATCCGTCGCTGAGTCGCGCAATCTCACTTGCCCGGAACCCGAATGCGTTGCAGAGAGGCCCGGCCCGCCCCTCAACCTCAACTTCCATGACCAAACCAAGGACGCCGTCACGCTCGCCTGGGAGCCCCCGGCCAGCGACGGCGGCAGCAGGGTCACGGGCTACATCGTTGAGAAGTGCGAGGAGGGCACAGACAAGTGGCGCCGCTTCAACGCCAGACTGTGTGCCGACCTCTCCTACCGGGTAGGAAGCTCGTCTCGTCAACCCGTTTGCCTCGTTTCCATTTCGAATCTCAGCAAAGTGACTTTTTGAGGTGAGATTTAAAAAAAACAACTTTTTTTTTAGGTGTCTGGACTGAAACACGGTTCCAAGTACCTCTACAGAGTTTGTGCCGAGAATGCCGCCGGTATCTCTGATCCGGCCGAGCAACTGGGCCCGCTTCTTGCCGACGATCCTCACGGTACGAAAACCGGGGCCAAAAAGGTTCCACTTGAATCGGGGCTGCTCCCTGACGCGGATGCGTTGCGCTCGTCTCCCGGCAGTGGGTCCGACGCTCGACCTGAGCGCCTTCAGGGACGGCTTGGAAGTCGTCGTCCCCCGGCCTCTCGCCATCAGAGTCCCCATCACCGGATACCCGACCCCCACCCCCACATGGACGTTTGAAGAGAAGGAGCTGACGTCAGCAGCCGAGCGCGTCTCTCTGGCGACGAGGCCCTCGTACGCCGAGCTCAAAGTCGTGCCGAGCGTCCGTCCGGACAAAGGGCTCTACGCCCTGCAGCTGGAAAACGATACATCCTCTGTCTCTGGAGAGATTGATGTCAACGTTATCGGTATTGAATTGTTGTTTTGTTTTGTCGCCGGCAAGCGGTCACGGCCGACTGCCGATGCGCGCGCGGCACTGCGGTCGGCTTTTCATTCTCGTTGCGTTTCCCAGCCTGCCCCGGCGCTCCCAAAGACTTCAAGGTGGCCGAGGTGACGAGACACCACGTCCACCTGATGTGGGAGCCTCCCGAGCACGACGGAGGAAGTCCCGTCACGCACTATCAGATCGAGAAGAGAGAAGCGTCTCGGAAGACCTGGGCCAAGGTACGCGAGCGGACCTCGTATTTCACGGGCGCAGTCGGCTCGGCTCCGCTTGCAAAATGGAGTACGCGACGGCCGCGAACGCGTAACGCAGCGACCTTCCTCTTTCTGTCGTCGTCGGCGTCGCGCGCCAGGTGGCCACGGGAGTCCTCGACCTTGAGCATACCGTGACGGACGTCATTGAAGGCAAGGAGTACCTGTTCGGCGTCGCCGCCTGCAATAAATGCGGCCCGGGCGAGCCGTCCTACATCGCCGACCCCGTCAACGTGTCTTCTCCGGCCAGTGAGTGACGAACCCAGCCCGATGCGCCGACGGGCATATTCTCCCAATGCGCCGACGTACGAAAAGGCGCACTGCCGCGCACTTTTTGGGGGCTGCGCGACTTCAACGCGTCACTCGGGCGCCCTGGTGAAATGCCCGCGCTCCGGCTGGCGCCGACTTGAATCGAGGGCCTTCCCGGCGCCAGTGTTTTCCCAGAGACTGAAGCCTTAAGACTTCACCTTTTGTCTTCCGTGCTCTGGAGGCTCCGTGAAGGTCTCGCGCCACTTGAAGGTCAAACGTCAGATTGCGCGTTTTGAGTCTTTTCAGCGCCGCCGACTGTCAACGGTCGACGTGGGCGAGTTGTGCTCACGTGCGGACAAAGAGTCTGGTGTGTCTGCGTGTGGGTGTGTACGCGGGCGGGTTGGGGGTCGGGCGCCAATATCCCCTCACCGACTGCTCAACGGCTGGACCGTGCCCCCGCTGCATTACAATGACGGACGAATATTGATCGCGGAGCATATTTTGGGCTGAAAATGAGGAGCGTTTCCACATGCTGATGGGACTTGGATTAGAAGCACCAATCCCAAGCGATCCACTCATAATAAGGGGTCACCACGTGTAACGTGTTTTGGCCACGTTCCACACGGTGTGTGCGCGCGCGCGTGCCAAAACCTGAGTCGGGAGAATCGCCACACCTCGAAAGTGCACATAAAAGGCGCAAAAGAAATTGACTTCAGCACAGCCGGAGAATATGCCTTGAAAAACAAACCAAAAAAAAAAAAAAACAAGCGAGCATCCTGATGAGTTTCTAAAACCTCGCTTCAGCTGCACCCGATCCTCCCGAGAATCTGAAGTGGCGCGACAAGAGCAGCAAGGGCATCTTTCTGTCTTGGGAGCCTCCAAAGTACGACGGTGGCTCCCAGATCAAAGGTTACGTGGTGGACAAATGTCAACGTGGGACCGACAAGTGGGAGCCCTGCTCAGATCCTGTTCAAGAGCTGAAGTAGGTCTCGGCATGCTTTCAGGGCTAATTTCTGAAGTGTGTGTGCGCGTGTGCGCTCCGACTTGCCACGTCTCATTTGATCTTTGTGCGACTAGGTTTCAGGTGACGGGTCTGACCGAGGGACAGTGGTATGCCTACAGAGTCCGAGCCGTCAACAAACTAGGAGCCGGTCGACCATGCAGGGCTACTGACGAGATCCAGGCTGTGGATGCCAAAGGTGGGCCTGAGCGGAGCCTAACCGCTCATCTCCGGATCATCTTGAATATTGCTGTCGCTGACTTTCCGAAAATACCCCCCAGAACCTCCCGAGATTCAGCTGGATGTGAAGTTGCTGGCCGGTATCAGCGCCAGGGCCGGCAGCACAATCGAACTCCCCGCCGACGTCAAAGGGAAGCCGGATCCCCGCGTCAAGTGGACCAAGGCTGACCTGGTCCTGCGGGCCGATGACCGCGTTGCCATCGACACGCAGCCGGGACACTCCAAGTTGTCCGTTGCCCGCACGACCAGAGGCGACAGCGCCACCTACATCATCGAAGCCGTCAACACCTGCGGACGTGCGACTGCTACCGTCGACGTCAACATTCTCGGTGCGTATCGCGACCCCGACGTAAACGGGTACACGAGTCATAGCCGTCGGCCGGGCCGTGCCGAGCGGCTCGCTCCGGATTGGCTCTGAGCTTCGCGTTCACGTCGGATATCGAGCGGTAATCCATCCGTTACCCGAAGCGCTTCGTCGTCACGAGGGCCGCGGGCGTGACGGGGCCTATCCCGGCTGTCTTTGGGCAGTAGGCGGGCTTCGCCCTCAACTGGTCGACGGCCAACCGCGAGGCGCGCACGGACGAACGGCCGCGCGTCGCACCGTCAATTCACAAATGCGTGCGGATGAGCAGAAAGGAGTGTTCCCGAAATTTGGCTTGACCTCCGTTTGCGTTGCCGGCCCTGTTCAGACAAACCCGGCCCACCCGCCGCCTTCGACATCTCCGAAATCACCAATGAGTCTTGCCTCTTGGCCTGGAACCCTCCACGAGATGACGGTGGCTCACCCGTGACCAACTACATCGTGGAGAGTCGCAAGACCGATGAGGAGAAATGGACCAAGCTGTCGACCACCGTTAAATACACCACCTTCAAGGCCTGCAAGCTCACCGCTCTGATGGAGTACATCTTCAGGATCAGTGCCGAAAACCAGTACGGCGTGGGAGAACCTGCCGAGCACGCGCCGATTGTTGCAAAGTATTCATTTGGTGAGACTGAAGTTTTGAGCTTTCGTTCTATTTGAAGGACTCCTTGGCTAATTCCAAGGCCACATCCCCGCGCGTGCCTTTTTAGATGCTCCGGCCCCTCCATCCAGAGTCACTCCCTCCGACATAGCCAAGGATGCCGTGACCCTCAACTGGCTTGAGCCGGACGAGGACGGCGGCAGTCCCATCACTGGTTACTGGGTCGAGAGGTTTGATCCCGACACCGATAAATGGGTCAGATGCAACAAGCTGCCCATCAAGGACACCGGCTTCAGGTTGCTAAACATTTCATTTCACCCAACGCAGAGAGTTGTTTTTTTGTTTTTAAACTTTGTGGCATGTTTGACAACAGAGTGAAAGGACTGCGGACGAAGAAGAAGTACCGATTCCGGGTCCTGGCTGAAAATCTGGCCGGAACTGGAAAACCAAGCAGGGAAACGGATCCGGTCCTCGTCAAAGACCCCATTGGTGCGCTAGAGTGCACGAAGCTCCGCGGAGTCCAAACAGAGACCCGAACGAATTGCAAATCAACTCTCGTCTTCCCCAGATCCTCCATGGGCTCCTGGCAAACCCGCGATCCGTGACATCGGCAAGACCTCTGCCCTGCTGGCGTGGACCAGGCCCGAGCACGATGGCGGCGCCAAGATCGACGCTTACGTCATTGAGTTACAGAAAAGCGGCAGCGATGAGTGGATCCGCATCGCCGAGGACGTCGCTCAGACCGAACACCGGGTGCGGGGCTTGATGGAGAAGCAGGAGTACGCCTTCCGGATCAAGGCCGTCAATAAAGCCGGCGAGAGCGAACCCAGCGAGCCCTCCGACTCTGTCGTCTGCAAGGAGAGACTCTGTAAGTGGCGCGTAGAAGACGCAACGGGGTTGAGTGTTTGTTTTCTCCGAAACATGCCGCCCTCTCCAGTTGTGCGCTTATAAGGTTGGTTCATCCCTAAATACGGAACAAGCTTATAAGCAAGGGCAAATTCCCTTCGTGCTTCTGTCGGCATGTTTTGCATTCCTTGCGGTACCTGTCCTGCCTCAACAACATGGCGGAGTTTGCTTTGGGGGATTTTTGTCCTTGGAATGAACCAACTCAGCTCTTGAGATCAGAAGAACCGTGTCGAACTATTGACAGTCTTGAATGCTCGACCCAATCTGGGACTTTTTCAAAAGCCCAACCTCTTCCTGTTTCCACGTGACAGACCCCCCATCTGCACCTCAGTGGCTGGACGTGGCCAACATCACCAAGATCAACGCCGATCTGAAGTGGCAGGCACCCAGCAGCGACGGAGGCTCAGCCATCACCAACTATGTGGTGGAGAAGAGAGACGTGCGGCGGAAAGCTTGGCAGACCGTGGATACCACAGTCAAGGAGCTCAAATACACGGTGACCCCGCTCAACGAAGGCTCCTTGTATGTGTTCCGCGTGGCTGCTGAAAATGCCGTCGGCCTGGGCGAATTCTGCGAGCTGGAGGATGCCGTGCTGGCTAAAGACACTTTCAGTACGTTCTGAGGGAGGGAGAATTTGACATCAAAACGCGTGCCTTACAACCACACGCTAATGCCGGCGGAATTTCTCTTTAGCCACTCCCGGACCTCCTTACGCTCTGACCGTCGTGGAGGTCACCAAGAGACACGTGGAGCTGAAATGGGAAGCTCCGAAAAGCCACGGCGGACGACCCATCACCAGGTACGATCGGAGACCCGCCGCTTGAAGTGATGCCGGGGGGGATTCAGAAAATGGCCCTGAAGTGAAGGTAGAAGCTTGTCGCCCCGGTGTGACTGTTGCTCGTAACGCCGCAGGTACGTGATCGAGAAGAAGGACAAACTGGGAACTCGTTGGTTGAAGTGCTGCAAGACTCCGGACAAACAAACTCAATTCACGGTGACCGATGTGGACGAGGGCTCAGAGGTCCAGTTCCAAGTGCGCGCGGAAAACGAGGCGGGGGTCGGGGAACCCAGTGAACCCACCGAGACCCTGACCATCGAGGATCCCACCAGTGAGTCCGCCGCATTTGTGGTCGACTTCCGCAGTTTGGCAACAGAAGCGACGGCGGCCGGATGCGTCGTAAAACCGCCGCGGTCTGTATCTTCAGGTGCACCGTCCCCTCCCTCGGGGGTGACTGTCCCAGATAGCAGCCGGGAGCACATCACCGTCGCGTGGAAGCCGCCGGTCAAGGATGGCGGCTCCCCGATCATCGGTTACCACGTCGAGGTGGCCGAGGCTCGTCCAGAGCTGAAATGGCTGCGGGTCAACAGCAGACCGATCAAAGACCTCAAGTTTAAAATCGAGGACGGAATCAAACCGGAGAAGAAGTACGTCATCAGGGTCCGTGCCGTGAACGCCATCGGCGTGGGCGACCCCTCGGACATCTCCGACAAGGTTTTCACCAAGGATCCAGACTGTAAGTATCAGCACGGCTGCCGAGGACCAAACGATCGTGTACTGAAATTGCTACTGCGGCCGGCCGGTGACCCGTTCTCAAGGTGCCCCGACTATGGAGTTGGACGCAAAGGATGTGGTGGTGATCGAGGGAGAGAAGCTGCACCTGAACGTTCCCTACAAGGCCATCCCCACGCCGCAGATGGTGTGGCAGAAGGACGCGGGGGAATGTAAGAGTGGAGAGCGGCTCTCCATGAGAGTGGAGATGAACAGCGCCCACCTGGAATTGCTTCGGTGCGCACGTTCCGATGCCGGCGTCTACGCCATCACCCTCGAAAACAGCCTGGGGACCGCCGGTGGAAACGTCAACGTCAAAGTCATTGGTACGTTGCTTTCACCATTTCAATTCATAGCGACTATGAGGCGTTTCATTTCGAGCGTCTTTCAACGTACTTGAATTTACAAATGAGGACAAAGAAAGCAAAATGGGATAAAACACAAGAACTCGATGCGACTCACCTGTATTTCTCGAGCACTTTAGGACAACCACCGCTAAAGTGCTGCACATGGAGCACATATCACACGCACAACAGTAAACAAGAGATGAGGCGTCCAAGACACAAGCAGCCAATTCAACCAATGACAATCAGGATGTGTTTTGAGTCACAATTTGAATGCGGTGAGAGAGTCTGAATTTCTGATGTGAGGCGGGCAAGGCCGAGTGGCTGAAGGCCCTCAACAACTTCTGACGAGACGGCGCTAAGAAGTCGTTCTTTGCCTCTTTGTGTTCTCGCGCAGGGCTCCCCGGTCAGTGCAAAGACATCAGCTCCGGCAATGTCACAAAGAACTCCTGCGATGTCAGCTGGGTGGCACCCGAGGACGACGGAGGGACGCCAATTCTTAGTTACACGCTGGAACGTCGCGAAGCCTCCAAAAAGACCTACGTGCCCGTCACGTCGGGAGAGCACGTTCTCGGCCGCACGGTCAAAGACTTGCGCGTCAACTGTGAGTACTACTTCCGGGTGAGAGCCGTCAACGAGGTGGGCGCCGGAGCCTATCTGGAGTTGCGAACCCCCGTCATCATCGAGGAGATCAAGCGTAAGTCCACCTCCGGGCAGTCGACGTGGCCGGTGACCAATGCGCAAAGTAGAATGAAAGCGTCATCCCCTTTACAGAGAAACCAGACCCGCCCATCCAAGTGGAGGCCCACGAGCCAACGTCCAAATCCGTCACCATCACTTGGAAAGCGCCCGATTATGACGGCGGCTGCCCCATTCAAGGTTACATTGTGGAGCGGATGGAGAAGGACGGCGAGCGCTTCGAGCGGGTTACCCCCGGCCCGGTTCCCGGTTTCTCCCATGTCGTGACGGGTCTCAAGGAGGACAAGGAATATCAGTTCAGGGTCCGAGCCGAGAACGCCGCCGGAATCAGCGGACCGTCTCGGAGCACCCAACCCGTCCGAGCCGCCGACCCCGTCGGTACGACGGACCGTTTGGCAAACAGTTGCACTTGAACCGGATGTCAAACGTCGGCGCGGCGCGATCGGATCCCTGCGTTGTGTCACGGCTTAATGTTTAGTCATGACTGTTGCAGACTTGAATTTGACCAAAGACCTTGACGTTCCTTTGCGCTTTTTCAGAAAAACCGACGGTCACCCTGCATGCCCGCGTGCAGTCCGGCTTGTGCGTTAAGAAGGGCGGAGAGATTCGCATCGATGCCAACATCTCGGGCTCCCCTTACCCCAAGGTCACCTGGATGAGGAACAATGAGGACGTCACCAAAGAGCCCACCAAGAAGGTCGTCCCATTGGTTAAGAGGAAGACCAAAGCCAAGGTCGGTTTGGTGACGGCAGTAAACGACGCTTCAAGCACCGTCTGTGCTGTGTATATACACACACACACATATATATATTCAGGCTTGGTGTTTGGTGTTGTTTTTGTCCTCCCAGGCTTATGGCCCCCCAGAAGAGTTTGTGACGCCACTGCGCGAGCGCCTCGGTTTGGACCAGACAAAGAAGGGTCACTCCGCTTTGATGATACGAGAGGCCATCCGAGCGGACCACGGCATCTTCACCATCCAGGTTGAGAACATTCACGGCCTCGCCACCGCCTCTTGCGTCGTCAACGTCCTGGGTAAGTTTCCCCGCCGACCAGTCAGAGCGGTTGACGGCGTCCCGAAAGCACAACAAAATCAAAAGGGCTTTCGAGATGCCGTTTGCCACACTGACCCAGCGGAATTGACGAGGGTCACCTTTGAAGATTTTGCTGCAATCGCTGGAATCTTTCGTGCCGCAGACAAACCCGGGCCCCCCATCAACTTCACCTTTGATGACATCAGGAACACCTCAGCGGTGTGCAACTGGGAGCCTCCCGAGGATGACGGCGGCAGTGAGATCCTGAACTATATCGTGGAGAAAAAAGACAACAAGAGCGACGACGTCGGCTGGATCACCGTTACCTCCACCTTGAAGGGCACCGGCTTCCCCGTCACCAAGCTGATCGAAGGGAAGGAGTACATCTTCAAAGTTACCGCCGAGAACAAATTTGGATGCGGACCACCTCTGGTCTCTGAACCGCTGGTGGCCAAGAACCCGTTTGGTGAGCGCGTTTTGAAATGATAAGCACCGGTTTCGATCGATGTTTTGCATTCGTCCCGTCTTCTCTCGGGGTCGCTTTGATACATTTGGACACAAAATCCGAACTCCAAATCTTGTGATTTTACAGTCAGGGCATCGCTCCAACAAAAGACCGTTGGGCACGCGTCTCGATGGGAAAGAAGCGCGTTTGTGATCTCTGCCTGCGCACTTCTCTTTGCATGACGCGTTGAAGTCGGCAAGACGAGATATTGAAGGGATTACAATTGCTGGGGGAGAGCAAAATCTTGCCCTGTATGCTGATGATCTTCCGTTGACTAGAACTGAACCGACACAGACGTTCCGCACAATAATAGAGATCCTTGAAGAATGCGGAACTTTTTCAGACTGCCAAAAGAATGTGAACCACACTCGGGTATGAACTCAAAACTGTGACCGATAGGCCAGTGGCAGAATTTGAAACGCTAATCTCGCTGACTGCGAGCCAGCGTCAAGACTGAAGGAGCGAGCGATACGTTTTGATCTCTCTGTACGGGTCACAAGCCGAGCTGCGGCGGTGAGAATGAGTTCGATGCTCTTTTGAGGGAGTCCAGTATGACTTAGGCACGCCTTTCCCCATCAGATCCTCCCGACGCACCCAACACCCCGAGAGTTCACGAAGTGACGGCGAGCTCGGCCCACCTCTCCTGGCACGAGCCGAAGGACAACGGCAGTCCCATTTTGGGCTACTGGATTGAGAGGAAAGAAGTGAATAGCAAACACTGGACTCGCGTCAACCGCGTTCTCCTCAACTCTCTGGAAGTGAAAGCGAGCGGCCTGCTGGAGGGACTCACCTACATCTTCAGGGTGTGTGCCGAGAACCTGGCTGGGCCCGGACCTTTCAGCGAGCCCACGGACCGCATCGTTGCAATGGACGCCATCCGTAAGTCACCCCGCCGTGGAATTAGCGGGCACCCGCAACTAACCCCATTGTGGATTGTCGAGCGCTCCTATTTGTGAAGCCAAACGGCGTCGACGTGCCAAAAGATCTTGCTTTCGGTGTTTAGCGATGCTTACGAGACCATCGTTTTACGTTTGCGGTGCAAAAGCGGGCACAAAATTGGAACGAGCCCTTCTTAGCGTTAAAACCACATTCAAGGCCTTTGGTCGATGTCAATCTTGCATTTGCGAAGACCTGCATGCTAAGCGCCTGTCTGTATTCTCCACACTGCCACTTCAGTGCCTCCGGGTCCTCCGACACCATGGATCGTAGACACCGGCAAAGACTCGGTCATCGTGTCCTGGAAGCCGCCTTTGTACAATGGAGGAGGGGACATCTTGGGCTACCACGTTGAGAAGGTTACCGTCGCGATGTTACCTTGTTTTTCATGAAGCCGCCATATGACGCACGACAGTGATTGGAAAAGATTCTGGGTGGTCCCCGACACGTGAGCCATTCAGGGCCAAAATCCCTCTTCCTACGACAACAGGTGGTGGCCGGGGAGAAGAACTGGACTCGCAGCACGGAGTTCAGGTGCAAGGAGCTGACCTACACCGTCACAGGTCTGACCGAAGGAACCGATTACTACATTCGAGTCATCGCCGTCAACGACGCGGGTCCCGGAGCACCGGGAGTCACAGACCCCGTCACCGTCAAGGAGCCTCAAGGTACGAGCAAAGGCCACAGCCGATGCATACTGCCGGCGAGTCTCTCCTTGTCATCTTCAAAACACACGTTCTCATCTTCTGCGGCCTTCAGAACCTCCGGCCGTGGACTTCGACGTCTCCGTCAAGAATGGCGTCATGATCAAGGCCGGCGAGTCGCTGAAGCTTCCCGCCGTGGTGACTGGCCGACCGCAGCCTGAGGTCAAGTGGGCCAAAGACGATGCTGAAATTGACAAGGGGAGAATGATCGTGGAGACGGATGGCAAGCACAGCAGTCTCTTCATCAAGAAGGCACTCAGGAAGGATCATGGCAAATACCAGATTTCAGGCACCAACAGCAGTGGGACTAAGGCTGCCGAAACCAAAGTTGACGTCATGGGTCAGTGTCATTCGTTTGACGGGAAATGTCGTTAAAATGAAGCTGGTGCTTTTTTTTTTTTTTTTTTAATCGGATATTTTCCCATTCAAGTCAATATTTTGATATCAAAGTGGTGTTTTTAAAACTACTCCTTTGACTTTGCACGTGAAAACCCATCGAGGTTTGTCAAAATGATGCTCGCACATTTCAGACAAAATTTTGGGTGGGTCCAATAAAGAACCGATTGTATTTTGGTGGAGTAAGTGTTTTGAGAACCAATCCTCTGTTGATGAAACATCTTTTTGCTGTTTTTGTCCTCAGGCTGAAGCCATTATTAATGTCACAAATATTGCTTTAGTGGTATTTTGTGGACTCTTGGTGCTTCGAGATGGAGCAAAGCCTCGCCATAACACGATTCCGACACGTGAGCCATTCAGGGCCAAAATCCCTCTTCCTACGACAACAGGTGGTGGCCGGGGAGAAGAACTGGACTCGCAGCACGGAGTTCAGGTGCAAGGAGCTGACCTACACCGTCACAGGTCTGACCGAAGGAACCGATTACTACATTCGAGTCATCGCCGTCAACGACGCGGGTCCCGGAGCACCGGGAGTCACAGACCCCGTCACCGTCAAGGAGCCTCAAGGTACGAGCAAAGGCCACAGCCGATGCATACTGCCGGCGAGTCTCTCCTTGTCATCTTCAAAACACACGTTCTCATCTTCTGCGGCCTTCAGAACCTCCGGCCGTGGACTTCGACGTCTCCGTCAAGAATGGCGTCATGATCAAGGCCGGCGAGTCGCTGAAGCTTCCCGCCGTGGTGACTGGCCGACCGCAGCCTGAGGTCAAGTGGGCCAAAGACGATGCTGAAATTGACAAGGGGAGAATGATCGTGGAGACGGATGGCAAGCACAGCAGTCTCTTCATCAAGAAGGCACTCAGGAAGGATCATGGCAAATACCAGATTTCAGGCACCAACAGCAGTGGGACTAAGGCTGCCGAAACCAAAGTTGACGTCATGGGTCAGTGTCATTCGTTTGACGGGAAATGTCGTTAAAATGAAGCTGGTGCTTTTTTTTTTTTTTTTTTAATCGGATATTTTCCCAATGACCGAATGTATCCGCATCATTTACGTCGATTGCTTAGAATTTGAATTTTGTTTTGTTTTGTTTTTTTGTCGTGCAGACGTCCCAGGGCCTGTGGTCGACTTGAAGACTGTGACGGTGACCAAGAAGAACATCACCCTCACCTGGTCCGATCCGCTAGACAACGGCGGCAGCGACATCATTGGCTACGAGGTCCAGAGAAAGGATGCCAAGATGAAGCTCTTCCGCCAGCCCATTGAGGTGGCGTCCTGCAAATGCGACGTCCAGGGACTGCTGGCGGGCGAGGAGTATGATTTTAGGGTCATCGCCCGAAACAAGTATGGAGACGGCGCGCCGGCGGACCTCGGGCCCATTTTAGCTCAAGATCCCAAAGGTGCTGGCGACTTTTCTACACTGAAGCAAATTGAACGTCTTGCACCAGTTCTGCGCTTCGGACAAAGTCATTCTCTGACATTTCCCTGCAGGTACGCCATCTGCTCCCGAGAAGCTGCGCTACACCGATAGAAGCAAGAACACCATCGCGCTGGCCTGGCAGCCCCCGCGCAGCGACGGCGGTAGCCCCATCGTCGGCTACTACGTGGAGAAGATGAGATCTGACGGCGGTGAGTTCGAGGTGGCCAACCGCAAGATCTTTACCAAGTGCTCCGGTGTCCTCGAGAACTTGTCAGAGAACCAGGAGTACGAGTTCCGCGTCAAAGCCGTGAATGAGGTTGGGGATGGCGCTCCATCGAAGCCCATCGCAGCCAAGATTCAGGATGATGAAAGTATGTCAGCGAAGCAATTGTCAAATGTCTCGACAGCTATAACGGAAGCACCGCTTTGATGAATTGAAAGTCTCACCTTTGGAATTCACAGTTGCACCGGTTATTACAATCCTGAAGTACTTCAAGAGTAACTCGATCATTGTGAAGAAAGGCTCCGCCATCGACATTCCAGCTGAGGTTAAGGGCCTTCCTCTTCCGAGAATCAAGTGGATGAAGGACGACGAGGTGATAGACAAATGCGACAAAGAGAAGATGACAGTGGAAACCGAGGAGGTGAGCAACGCATTCTTTCTCTTTGAAGGGTGCATTTTCTCTTGCGCACCTCCTTGATCGACCGCAGCATTCTCTAACGTTCCCTAACGAGGGGGAATTGCCTGACACTGGATGACACCGGATGTGGTTTGCTGACTCTTCCCTTACCAGGTGAATCGCACAACATTGAGGACAACCATTTCCATGCCACAAACCATCAGGCAGGACAAAGGCAATTACAAACTTGTGGCTGAAAACAGTTACGGCAAAGCTCAGCACGTCATCCGCGTAGAAGTCCTTGGTATGAAGACTTTTAGAGGCACGGACTGCTTGACGCCGAGTGTCACTTGTCTAACCTGACGTCCTTTGCTCTCAGACCGCCCTCTTCCCCCGAAGAACGTTGTGGTCTCCGACATCAAGGTGGACTCCTGCTACCTGACCTGGGATGCCCCGGAAGACAACGGGGGCAGCGAGATCACCAACTATACGGTCGAACGCAGGGATGCCAGCAAGAAGAAATCGGACTTTGAGGCAGTGACCTCCAACCTCATTGATCGGCGCTACGGGGTGAGTGCAGACGCGTGCGCGCTCGCCCGACGGAAGACCGAGTGCGGCGACGTGACCTCCTCTATCGGACGTAGACGGACGGTCTGGCCTTTGTCCGCTCAGGTCTACAAACTGAATGTGGACGGTCACTACCAGTTCAGAATCAGGGCGGAGAACAAATACGGCGTCAGTGACGGCTGTGACTCTGAGAAGGTGGAACTGAAGGATCCGTTTGGGCTCCCCGGACCGCCACGAAACCCCAGGATCATTGCCGCCACATCAAACACAATGACTCTGACCTGGGATCCCCCGCTGGACAACGGCGGCTCCGCCATACAAGGCTACTGGCTAGAGAAGAGGGAACGCGGAGCCGTGTACTGGGGGCGCGTTAACCGGTGCCCGGTCACCAAACCGGCCGTGAAAGCTCTGCAATACACCGTTCTCAAGCTCATCGAAGGAACGGAATACCAGTTCAGGGTGGCGGCAACCAATGCCGCGGGGGTCGGACCTCCCAGTGAGTCCACAGAGTGCCGCTTCGCTGTGGACCCGTGCAGTGAGTCTGGACCTTTCGAAGTCTCATTTAGTGATTTGGAAAAAGTTTCCGCGCGGCTCGGTGTTGTTCCGCAACGCTGAAATCTTGATATTTTCTGGCCGTTAGGTCCTCCTACCGCACCCGGATCCCCTGAGGTCAAAGACAAGAGCAAGAACAGCGTCACGCTCGCCTGGAGACCCCCAGACAGGGACGGTGGCAGCCCTGTCAAGGGTTACGTCATTGAGGTGCACGAGGAAGGCTCCCCTGATTGGAGAAGGGTGAATCCTGCCGACAAACTCCACCCATCCACCGAGATGACCGTCCCCGACCTGAAGGAGGGCAAGAAGTGCAAGTTCAGGATCTACGCTGTGAATGCCGCAGGCAATTCTGAGCCTGCCAGGACTGGAGACGTCCTCGTTCAGGACATCCTAGGTAAGAGTTGTGTCGCGCGTTTGTCCAACTTGATCAGCATACAAAGCCGTTTCAATCCTTCCCTGTCTCCGTCTTCCAGTTGAGCCGACGGTGTCTTTGGATGTGAGTGCTCACGACCTGCTGAACTGCAGGGCTGGAACCACCATCAGGATCCCCGTCACCATCAGCGGGCGTCCGGTGCCTAGAGTAGCCTGGACCTTCGACGGAACGGCCGAGACCGAGACGAAAAATGAACTTCATACACTTCCTCTCGACTCGGAGGTGAAGTGACACAGACGATGGCGTGGGCCGCACGTTGTCCTCCGGAGCGAGCTTTCCTGAACACGGGGCATATCAGAAGCATGTGGCATTGCCGGAGATTTTTATTGATTGACTTAATTCCTCACGGTAGGTTCACTCCACCGACACGAGCTCCTTGGTCATCATTCCTGTGTGCAAAATGAACCACGCTGGCCGCTACATCGTCAACGCGGAAAGCCCGGCCGGACACAAAGTAGTCAAAGTGCGAGTCAACGTCCTTGGTGCGTAATACGCGTCCCTCAATTCATACTCACTTTTTTTGCACGGACAAAACCGCATGCAGAAGGTAAAACCCCACCAAATGTCATTTTTCAATGGGACCATCAGATCTTCCGGGACCTCCTCGAGACCTGAATGTGAGCGACGTGACCAGAGGTACTTGTCGACTCACCTGGAAACCTCCAGAGAATGACGGAGGAGAGAGAGTGAAGAGCTACTTTATCGAGAAGAAGACTGTCGTGGGAAAAGCCTGGACAAAGGTGAAGCGCGTCTTATTTGGTACTGTGTTATGAACAAAATCGTAAGGTTCACTCAAAGGACCGATGCACCCCAATGCAGAATCTAACAGCGTCCTGAATAACCCACAACAAACGGGGGGAAAAAAACAAAACAAAACGAGGACACGATGCCAACTGATTGACTCGAAGTTTCTCTCCCCCCTCATCTCATCCACTCAGGTGAATTCATCCTGTGCTGCGCAGTCTCTGGTGGTTCCAGACCTGATTGAAGGTCAGGAATACCTGTTCCGCGTTCGTGCCGAGAATCGATTTGGTTTCGGGCCCTATGCGCAGACCGCCGAGGGAACCACAGCCAGAGATCCTATCCGTATGTCAGCGTTCCGCTTAAGCCCGTGCTATGTTTTGGGGACCTGCACATGAGTCGCGTCTGCGCTTTCAGACCCACCGGATCCTCCAACCAGGCTTAAAATCGAGAGCGTGAGGAAGGGTACAGTGACCCTCACGTGGAAGGTTCCCAGAAACGATGGTGGATCACCTGTCACTCACTATAGCGTTGACCTACTCTGCTGGGATGCCAGCGGCAGCCAGAAAGAGTCCTGGAGGAGGTAAACCTTCATCTTCAACCCCAATGCAGCTGTCCGTTGGCCACATCGAAGGCCCGATTTTAAACTCTCACGACTGACTGCAGGTGTAACAGGAGGGACGTTGACGTCACAAGCTTTAAGGTGGAGGACCTGACAGAGGGTGATGAATATGAGTTCAGAGTGATCGCTTACAACCAGGCTGGAGCCAGCCGACCGTCTTCCACCGCTGGGCCCGTTCTCATTCAGGACCAGACCCGTAAGAATCGAAGAGATGGAAAAGTTCATTGGCATTTCCAGTCAAGTACGAAGTTGACGAGGACGCAAATTCCGCGGTTAATATTCTGTGACATTGCACCGCACCTCCAGGCGCTCCGGCCATCGAGCTGAAGGAGTTCATGGAGGCCGAGCAAGGCAGCGACATCAGCATTGTGGCCAGGATACGTGGCTGCCCGTTCCCCACTCTCACTTGGTACAAGGCCCCGCCCCACAAGTCCGACAGCAAGGTGGAGGTCCGCTACGACGAACATATCAACAAGATGGTGTCTGACGACAGCTGCACGCTGCTGATACAGCAGGGCAAACGCCCCGATACTGGCCTTTACACGCTTGTGGCCTCCAACAGCCTTGGCAAAGCGTCCAAGGAGATGAGGCTCAACGTGCTCGGTAAGCTCGAGTCTCAGTCTACAATTTTTGACCAACGTGTTGGGGAGTCTTCTCTGACTCGTTGGCAACCCTAAACACTTTTCGTTGCCCGGTTTCGTCACTTTGTTGTCAAAGGTCGCATGGCACATGGAGTGTTCTGAAATGTCCTTCCTCCAGGTCGGCCCGGTCCTCCCTCTGCTCCCATTAAGTTTGAGGAGATCGGCGCAGAGAGGGTCACTCTCTCCTGGCTGCCACCGAAAGACGACGGGGGCTCCAAAATCACCAATTACGTCATCTGGAGGCGTGTAGCGAACAGAAATACCTGGGTCCCCGTCACCAGTGAGCCCAAAGAGCGCCTCTGGACGGTGGAAAACCTGATGGAGGGCCACGAGTATGTTTTCCGCATCATGGCCCAGAACAAGTATGGAGTTGGCGAACCGCTAGACAGTGATCCAGAGGTGGCCAGAAACCTCTACAGTAAGTCCTTTTCTTCTCACGCGGGCTACAGTTCCAAACTCCGCGCCCAAATGGAAAACTCTCCTTGTGTATTCCAGCCGTCCCCGGGCAATGCGAGAAGCCGACCGTGTCCAGCATCACCCTGGACTCCATGACCGTGACTTGGGAGGAGCCCGACGACGACGGCGGAACGCCAATCACCGGTTACTGGTTGGAGCGCAAGGAGACCACTGGGAAACGCTGGGCACGGGTCACCCGTGACCCCATCCGCCCCGTGGGCCTGGGTGAATCGTTTAAAGTCGGCGGACTCATTGAGGGTTCCGAGTACATCTTCAGAGTTACGGCCATCAATGCCGCAGGACCTGGACTCCCCAGTGTCCCGACCGATCCCGTCTTTGCCAGAGACCCCATCTGTAAGCGCTCACGACACCCTTTGTCGTCAAATAAACAAAAAAGTACGTTTGTAGGTTTTCAATAACGACGCTCGCTCTTTTCCTCAGCCCCACCCTCTCCACCAACACCAAAGATTTCAGATTGGACAAGGTCCACCGCGGATCTGGAATGGATCCCCCCGCTGAAGGATGGAGGCTCCAAAATTATCGGCTACTGGGTGGAGTACAAGGAGGATTGCGCTGACGCCTGGGTCAAGGTGACGACAAACAAACAAACAAACAAAAAAATGGTTCAACAAAATAGAACTCTACTCTTACTATTCATGTTTCGTAGCTCCCCCAGTCTGCTCGATGAATGCACTAAGAGATGAGGCATATGATGATGATGATGATGATGATGTACGGTTTCTTCCTGCTTCGCTCGTAATAGACCGTAGTGACATTTTTTTTGCGTTCCAGGCCAAGGACACTGAAATCCGTGGAACCCGCTTTGCGATTGCCGGTCTGAAGACTGGCGGTCAGTACAGGTTTAGGGTCACGGCCTTCAACCTTGCCGGTCTTAGTGAACCAGGTGAAGTGCCCGGGGCGCTTGAGCTCAACGACAGAAATGGTGCGTGTTTTCGCCAAGAACAGAAGCGTTGCGGTCGAATCGTCCTCATGTGTTTTCAGAGAACTTTATGGAACTTTTCTCTTCAGTTGCCCCCGACATTGATTTGGATGCCTCGGTGAAGGAAAGGATGGTGGTCCACGCCGGTGGGGTGATCCGGATCATCTGTTACGTGTCGGGTCAGCCGTCACCAGAAGTCACCTGGAGCAGGGACGGAATGGCTCTGCCCCCGGAGGCCAAGGTAGAGACGACGGCCATCAGCTCATCTCTGGTCATCAAACCGTGTTCCAGAAGGCATCTCGGCATCTACACGGTGACTGCAAAGAATGCTGCGGGGGAGAAGAGGAAGAATGTCACCGTGGAAGTGCTGGGTGAGTCTTTGTGCGCCGTCAAATGAGACGTGCCGGCTCTTCGAAACTGTCTGCGAGCCTCGGGGAAGGACTTTGCTTTTGTTTGATTTCGATCCTCGATCGCGTTCCCCGCCAGACGTTCCCGGGCCGGTTGGCATCCCCATGATCGCAGAGAACTTGAGCAACGATTCCTGCAAGATCAACTGGTACTTCCCAGAGAACGACGGCGGCTCCCCCATTAGCAACTACGTGATTGAGAAACGCGAAGCGGAGCGAAAAGCCTGGACGTCGCTGTCGTTCACCGCCAGCAGACAGAACGCCGTGGCTACCGGCCTCACCTCAGGCAAGGCTTACTTCTTCAGAGTTGCCGCCGAGAACGCCATCGGCATCGGCCCCTTCACGGAGACGGCGGCCGAGCTCGTCGTCAAGGAACCGCTGAGTAAGTGAACGCCAAGTTTGAATCAAAAGACAACTCGAGAATCACGCGCGATACAGAGAAAGCCCTCCTGAGAATCCTAAGCGGCGCGTGTCCGCACGTTCAGGTGTGCCGGACCGACCCGAGGAGCTGGAGGTGACCACGGTCACCAAAGATTTGATCCACGTGACGTGGAAAGCGCCCAAGTTCGACGGCGGCTCCGAGATCGTGATGTACGTCCTGGAGGCTCGCATGATCGGCAAAGACAAGTTCACTCGATTGACCAAGGAAAAGCTCATGGAGAGGAAGTACACTTTTGACGGACTGAAGGAGGGTGACACCTACGAGTTCCGAGTCAGCGCCGTCAATGAGGTGGGGCAGAGTAAACCGTCGTTCTGCTCCAAACCGGTCACCTGCAGGGATGAGCTCGGTAAGCGGCGTCCGGTTAAGCCGTCCTAGTGGGCCACCGCGTGAACTCGCCGACCGCCTTTGCTTTACCTGCTCCAGAGCCGCCGACGATCGAGCTGGACTTCCGCGATAAGCTCATCGTCCGCGTCGGCGAGAGCTTCCTGCTGCAGGGTCGCTACACCGGCAAGCCTTCTCCATCCATCGTGTGGTACCGAGATGACGAGGAGCTCAAGGCCGACAAGCACGTCATGTTCAAGAATACGCTGACCACACTGTCGCTGGGTGTGATGAAGGCGCAGCGCTGCCACAGCGGCCGATACGTGGTGGCGGTGGAGAACAGCACCGGCTCCAGGAAAGGCGTCTGCAACGTCACGGTTGTCGGTACGAACTGGACACTCAGCTTTACCTTCACCTTTCCGCCTGGCATTTGGCAGTCGCCGATTGTCAAAGGCCGAGGCGCAACGACCGGGGCAACGATACGATGGGAAGTGCGGGTGGGAGAACCGGGCCACTCACTCATGTGGAAAGTCATTCATCTTGGTCCTGATAGCAGATTAGTCTCGCGGGACGGTGAGTGTCAGGAAGGAGCACTCATCAAGTTTCCGTTGTCCGCGCAGACCGTCCTTCTCCTCCCGTGGGTCCGGTTGTCTTTGAGGAGGTGCACCGTGAATACATGGTGATCTCCTGGAAACCTCCTTTGGACAGCGGCGGCGTAGAAATTTCCAACTACATCATTGAGAAAAGGGACGCAAACAGAGAGATGTGGACCACTGTCACTTCAGCAAACACCAAGACCACATGCAAGGTTGGCGCACAATCGTTGCTCGTCAAATATTTTGTCAGTATGTGGACGTGAGACTCAAGTTGTTGTTTTTTTTCATGACCATTTCAGATTCCCAAACTGACCGAGGGCAGGGAATACGTAATGAGGATCTCTGCCGAAAACATGTACGGTATCAGTGACCCGCTGGACTCTGAGGAGATGAGAGCCAAAGATCTCTTCAGTGAGTTTGTGACCCAAGCCAACCCTTCCCAAACCGCGTTGTAAATCTCTTGATGCAACCGTTATTGGCCAATAGCTTCAAATGAATGACAAACACATCACCGCATTTTGGTGTGTGTGGTTTTTTTTTTTTTGCAGGAGTTCCAGAGGCCCCTGAGATGCCAACTGTCAGAGAGGTGTATGGGACCAACGCATTGGTGCTCTGGAACCGGCCCCGCGATGGAGGGAAGCCCATCACCAACTATATACTGGAGAAGAAAGAGCCCACTGCCAAGAGGTGGTCAAGGGCAACGAGAGAACCCTTGTACCCCGCTACTCAGTATCGAGTCCAGGACCTGGTGGAGGGCTCTGAATACGAGTTCCGTGTGATGGCTGAAAACGAGCTCGGAACCGGAGACCCGAGTGAACCCTCAAAGCCCATTCTTGCCAAGGATCCCATTGGTTAGTTCGCGTAAAGCGTGCGGACCTCATCGTGCCGCAACGGTCTAACGTGAAATCATACATGTGGTCCATTCTCCACAGTACGGCCGAGTCCTCCCGTGACCCCTGAGGCGTACGACAAGACAAAAGACTCCGTGAGTCTCAAGTGGCAGACGCCCCGCCATGACGGGAAAGGACGAATATTCGGCTACCTCGTGGAGTACCAGAAGCCGGGTTCAATCGAGTGGATTCCGGCTAACGAGCGTCCCGAGCAGTGCCCCGACCTGCACTACGTGGTGACGGGCCTGAGCGATGGACACGAGTACGCCTTCAGGATCTACACCGTTAATGCCGCCGGAAAATCGGACCCGGCCTATGTCAAACAGACCGTGAAGGTCCATGATAGACTGGGTAGGACTTTCTTGCTTTCCATCTACCTCGACACGTCTGGCTGTCCATTTTCGATGCCACTTGCGCCCTGAGAGCCGAGAGGCTGAGTACTCAATTCCAAGCTCCTTCCCTCCGCAGAGGCACCGGAGTTGCTGCTGGATGCCAACATGGCACGCGACCATCTGGCCATGCTGGGCACCGACATCACCTTGAGTGCCACCATCAAGGGTGTGCCCACACCCAACGTCAGCTGGAAGAAAAACAATGCCGCGTTGCCAGCCCACATCACCGTTGCCGTCACATCCACCGGCAGCAAGATCCTCATCCCGAAGTGTGTCCGCCCCGACTCCGGCAACTACGCTCTCACGGTGGAAAATGCTGCCGGAAAGAAAACGGCCACGGTTGCTGTTCTGGTTCTGAGTGAGTCAAGAACGTCAATCTTTGTGATTGAGATGCTGTTTTCTTCCTTCTTTTATCCCCTCAGTTTGAGCAACATTTCTTGAGTTCAAATTGCTTCTCTCCGCCCCCCCTTCAGACAAACCTACGCCTCCGAGAGACTTGCTGGTCTCTGAGGTGACCAGCGAGTCTGCCTATTTGACGTGGAAAGCTCCAGAGGACAACGGTGGCGCCGTTATCTCCCATTACATTGTGGAGAAGAAGGATGTGGCTGCCGAGCAGTGGGTCCCGGTCTCCGCAGCCCATAAGAAGCGCAGTTTGATGGCCATGTATCTGATGGAAGGAATCCAGTACCTGTTCAGAGTGGCAGCAGAAAACCAGTTTGGCAGGAGTGATTATGTCATCACAAAGACTCCCATCAAGGCTGTTGATCCTCTGTGTGAGTGCACCGCTGTGTGTTTCCTCTGTACAGGGGAGTCTTGAATGATGACTTTGAATGGCTCCTAACTCAATTCACTCAAGGCTCAAATCATTTTCTTCACTGAAATGAGTTGAAATGCCGTTAATTCCTTCTGCCATCCCTTCAAAAAAATGGAATTTTTGCATTTTGAATCGAGACAAACAGTAAAAGAGAATGGAATTGAAACACGGAGACTTTACTACAGACTCAAAGGTCCCGATAAAACAATACAATACATCCGAAAAGATATCGGGTTCCTTCAGCAACGTTACTAGACCAATGCTTCCATATCTTGGACAGATTGCGTGTTGTGTTCGATTTGATTCTTGTTAATGTCACAATGATACAATTTGGTGAGCTAGTCAGCCGATTTAGAATGGGGAAAAGTCATTTTATCAAATAACTTCAAAGGAGTGACCCGCTCCAAAAGAATGTGCCGAAATAGCCGGGTTTATAAAATATGATTACTGTAAGTTGCTTTAGAATTCATGTGTGGCCGCAAGGGGTGTGGTCGAGCCGGACTCGGGTTGCCCGGACAGTCTGCGTGTGATGGTCTCGGCGTGAGCTGCGGCCTTCGGCGCTGCCTTACGTGGTGTGCTTGGCTGTTTGTCTCGTTCAATAAATGCCTGGAAATGTCTCAGAGACTGCGGCTCTCTTTGGCCTTGACGGTCCCAGTTTTTGTTTCGCTTCCCTAATCTGAAACTCGCCCCATAACTCAAATTTTGGCTTGCGTTACAAAGCCCAAAAAATTGACCAAACGACGGCTTGGAAGGCGAAATCCTGAATGCTAAATTGTGGCATCGTGCATTCGATTCCTAACATCAAGACCAACAATCTAAACATCTGTCCTTACTGTTTAGATCCGCCGGGACCCCCAAAGAACCTGCACCATACCGATGCAGACAAGACAGAAGTGTGGCTCGAGTGGGAGTGGCCCGATCGCACCGGCGGAAGTGAAATCACAGGCTTCATCATTGAGTACCAGAAAGAGAACGAGGTGGACTGGGTGCCCTATAAGACTGTCAGCAGTAACCACGTGCATGTCACCGGTCTGGGGGAAGGCAATACCTACCGCTTCCGGGCAATGGCTCAGAACGCTATTGGCATCAGTCGTCCTGACACCAGCGTTCCCGTCACCTGTCAGGAAAAAACATGTAAGACGTCATAATTTTGGGACAACACCAGTCGGGTTTCATTGAAAAGCCTCACACGGGTGTTTTGTTTTTGTTTTTTTGTTTTTTTTTTGTCTTTCAGTACCACCCGCTATTGAAGTCGACGTGAAGCTTATTGAGGGTATAGTTGTTAAGGCAGGCAGCACTGTTGTATTGCCTGCCAAGATGAAAGGGATCCCCATCCCGACTGCCAAGTGGATGACAGATGGCAAGGAAATTGCATCAGAAGGTCACTATAACATCACATCTACTGGAGCCACCACCACGCTCACCATACCAGAATGCAAGAGAGGAGACACTGGGGAGTACATCCTCACTGTGTCCAACCCTGCGGGCAGCAAGACCGTGGCTCTGCACGTGACTGTGCTTGATCTTCCGGGAGCACCCGTTGGGCCCATCAACATCTTGGAAGTCACCCCCGATCATATGATGATACAATGGAGGCCACCCAAGGACGACGGTGGTACACCCGTCACCAACTATGTGGTTGAAAAGAAGGATGTGAAGAAGTCGTGGGAGCCGTGGTCAGTCGTGAGCTCCGGCGGTATCGGCACCAAAGCCAGGGTGTCGCGCCTGGAGAAGGGTCGAGAGTACGTTGTTCGAATCCGCGCCGAGAACAAGATCGGAATCGGTGCCGGGCTCGAGAGTTCCCCTACCATCGCCAAGCACATGTTCAACCCTCCCGGTCCACCGGGCCTCCCAATGTCCTCTGACATTACAGAGAATGCCGTGACATTGGAATGGTCCCGGCCCGAGCACGACGGAGGTAGTCCGATCAGTGGCTATGTGATTGAACGCCGAGAGATGACAGGCAAGTGGATTCGTGTCAACAAAACTCCCGTGTTGGATCTCAGATACAGAGTTTCGGGTCTGTTTGAAGGCAACAGCTATGAATTCAGAGTGTTTGCCGAGAACATTGCCGGCGTCAGCGAGCCGTCTCTCACCTCTGATCCCGTCAAGGCCACCCGGCCCATCACCAAGCCGGGACCCCCCGTCAATCCTAAACTAAAGGACTGGAGCAAGTCTTATGCGGATATCTGCTGGACCAAACCCACACGAGATGGCGGCAGTCCTATCCTGGGCTATGTGGTCGAGATTCAAAAGACAGGATCCGCTCAGTGGGACAGGATCAACAAGGAACTTGTCAAGCTGTGCGCCTACAGAGTACAAGGTCTCGTCGAAGGTATGGAATACAGGGTCCGCATCAGAGCCACAAACAAGGTCGGAGAGAGCGAACCCCGGGAGCTGAGCGAGACCATCTTGGCAAAGGACATTCTCGTCCCTCCAGAGGTGGTTGTCGACGTATCGTGCCGTGACTCTCTGACCGTAAGGGCGGGCCAGATCATCAGCCTGATCGCCAGAGTTAAGGGCAGACCGGACCCAGAGATCGCATGGACCAAGGATGCCAGGGCCTTGTCTCGAGACAAGCGCACTGTGCTGAACAACCGCTATCCTCTGTGTGAATTGGTCATCAATGATGCTCTCAGGTCCGACTATGGCAAATATTCCATTGTTGCCAAGAACAGCAGTGGACAGGCTCAAGCCACGATTATCGTCAATGTCCTGGACACACCCGGAGCTTGCCAGAATATAAAGGTGGCTTACGTGACCAAGAACTCTTGCATGGTGTCTTGGGAGAATCCAGAGGACAACGGAGGCACGGAGATCACCCAGTATATTGTTGAGTGCCGTCAACCAAGCCAGAGGGGATGGACGGTCGTTTCCAATGACTGTACCAAGCGCCTGATGAAGGCCCCACTCCTGGAGGGTTGTGAGTACTTTTTCCGCGTTAGCGCTGAAAACAAGATCGGCGTTGGACCACCCGCAGAGACGAAGACAGCCGTGCTGGCAGTCGATCCCATCGAGAAACCCGGCGAACCTATTGACTTCCACATAGCTGAGATTGGCAAGACCTTCTGCTTCCTCAAATGGAAGAAGCCCGACTACGATGGAGGCAGTCGTAACCTGGGTTACCACGTGGAGAAGAAGCCAAAGGAGGCTGAAGAGTGGGAGAGACTTCATAAAGGTGCAATCAAGGAGACTTACTTCATGGCCGACAGGTGCGTTGAAAACCAGGTCTACCAGTTCAGAGTTCAGACCAAAAATGATGGCGGCGAAAGCAAATGGGTGACCACAGCTGAAGTTGTCGTCAAGGAGCAACTTGTGGAACCAGAGATCAAGATAAAACTCGACGGAACCCTCGTGGTGAGGGCAGGGGACTCGATTCCCATTGAGGCAATGGTCAAGGGCAAGCCCCAGCCTGATGTCAAATGGACCAAGGATGATGGCACTGAGGAGATCAAAAAGGGCCCCAGGCTTCAGATCGAAACCGGCACGGACTTCTCAAAGCTGCTTCTGACTTCAGCCCGGCGCGCGGACAGCGGCAAATATGTCGTCAGTGCCGCCAACGCTGCAGGAACATGCGCCGCGCATGCCAAGGTCAATGTGTTGGACAGACCCGGCCCGGTGAGTGATCTCCAGGTGTCGGGCGTTACCACCGACAGGTGCCATTTAGCATGGAACGTTCCGGAGGATGACGGAGGCTGTGAGATCTACAACTACATCATTGAGAAATGTGACACCAAGAGGGGCGTCTGGTCCGTCCACTCAAATGCAGTCATCACCAACAAGGCCAAGGTGACTCGTCTTATTGAGGGAAACGAATATATCTTTCGAGTTCGTGCGGAGAATAAAATGGGTCCTGGCCCCGCGGTCAAGAGTGAGTCCATTGTAGCCGGCACAAAGTTTAGTGTCCCAGGAGCACCTGAAGCACCGGAGGTCACCGGAGTTTCCAGGGAGGGAATGACAGTGCAGTGGTCAGAGCCCGCCACAGATGGCGGAAAGCCAGTCACCGGTTACCTGTTGGAAAAGAAGGAGGAGCATGCTGTAAGGTGGTCCACCATCAACAAGGAGCCAATGCCAACGACTCGCTTCACCGTCACAGGATTGCTGCCCCTGCACGAATACCAATACCGAGTGAAAGCCGTCAATGAAATTGGCGTCGGCTGCGCAAGCAAGCCCTCGCGTGCCGTCACAGCAAAGGACGCAGTTGGTATGTCGCCGCTCGCTTTCTTGTGGCCGCCTGTTAGCATTAGTTCTGCGTGACTCCAGCTTGTGTGTTTTCTTACAGAGCCTCCTGCACCACCCACCAACATGAAGGTCCTGGACAGCACCAAGTCCACCGTAACTCTAGGATGGACCAAGCCCGTATCCGACGGCGGAGCACCCATCATCGGCTATGTTGTCGAGATGAGGGTGAAGGCAAGTGGCAAGAAAGGAGACGACAGTTGGAAACGCTGCAATGTGGCTGCTCAGCTCGTCTTCTGTGAGTTCACCGTCACGAGTCTGGATGAGAAGCTCCTATATGACTTCAGAGTGTCAGCTCAGAACCAGGTGGGCATGAGCCTGCCCTGTGACCTGGAAACATCTGTGCATCCCAAGGAGATACTCGGTGAGGATCGATTTGGTTACCGACTCGGCCGACTGCATCCATCGACATTTCTCCGAATGCATCTTTTGGTTTTAACAGAGGCACCGGAGATCGACTTGGACGCCAATTTAAGACAGGGACTAACAGTCAGAGCTGGTTGTCCCATCAGACTGTGCGCTACCATCAGAGGTAGACCGCCTCCCGCAGTCATTTGGAGGAGGATGGGCATCGATAATGTCGTCAGGAAGGGTCACGTTGACATCATCGACACCATGACCTTCTTGGTCATTCCCGATAGCACTCGGAACGACTCTGGCAAATACTGTTTGACGGTGCGGAGTCCTGCTGGAGAAAAGGCCGTGTTCGTCAACGTTAAGGTCCTCGGTATGTCCCGACTTCTTGCCGTCACAGCTCCGCGGTTGTTTTGCTGGAGTTGAAAACAAACTTGCCTTCGTTCCCCGCCACCCAACAGACACCCCGGGGCCTGTGATGAATCTGGAGGCCTCTGACATTAGACAGACTTCAGCGATGCTGTCTTGGAGCCCTCCAGAGGTCGATGGCGGCAGTGAGATCACTCACTATATCGTCGACAAGCGGGAAATTGATCGCAAGACGTGGGCGACGGTCAAGGCCGAAGTTGAGAAAGGCAAGATTCCCTTCAAGGTCGGCGGTCTTGTGCCAGGCACAGAGTACTACTTCAGAGTGACTGCTGTCAACGAGTACGGCTCGGGAGTTCCTCGGGTGTCACCCACTTCCTACCTAGCCTCTGATCCCATCAGTAAGTATGACTTCTTGGTCACACAATGACAAATGAGCACCGAGACACCGCCGTGCCGTTTAGTTACTCATTGCGTTTCCATTCGTCATATGAGAGCAACTGATTTTCTTCTTTTTTCCAGGCAAACCCGATCCTTGTGAGAAGATTGAAATCCTAGAGATCACAAAGAACAGTGCTACAATTGGCTGGGTGAAGCCTGCGAGGGATGGTGGGGCAAAGATTGACGGTTACGTGATTGAGTACATCGAGGTCAAACCTCCTCCACAAGCCCCAGCGGCAGCAGTCGAGGTTTGCGACTTTGCTGCGTTCTCACTTTCTGTTGACCACCGGCGATGGTCTTGAATACAACGGAGTTAAGATCTCGCCAAATTGGTTTGCGGACCAAAGCGTTGTGTGCCAAAGTGTAGCCAGGCATTCATACTGTTTACCTCAAATGCAGATCCCAGAAGAAGGGAAAGCTGCCTCACCGATGCCACCGCCTCCAGTCTTGAAAGCGGAGCCTGAGGAGCCCGAGAAGGAGCTGTGGAATGCGTACACCACTGTGAAGGGATTGAGCATCAGCATCAGTGGCCTCAAAGAGGGCAAGAGGTACAAGTTCAGAGTGGCTGCCAAGAACATCATGGGCTTGAGCTTGTTCACGGAGACCAGGGACCCAATCGAGATTAAGGAACAGACGTGTAAGTTCCGACGTCAGATGGATAGATGATCGGTTCTAGAAAATGACCTTGTTCCCACCTCCGCCGAAAAGTATTCAGATCTATTCCGTCCCCTCTCTGCTTCCGCCAGTGGAGCCAAAGATCATAATGCCAGACGTCGTCAGTGAAAGAGCCGGAGCCAAACTCAGGGTTGAGGCTGTCATTTCTGGAAAACCCTCGCCAACCTGCAAGTGGATTTGTGGCGACGTACCGCTGGTCTCTTCAAGCCGTCTGGCCATGCACCATTCTGGCAATTTGTGTGTCTTGATCATCAAGGATGTCTCAAGAACCGACAGCGGAGACTACAGCCTTGTGGCTGAAAACAGCTCTGCAAAGGCAGTCCAGGGTCTCAAGATCGTCATCAGAGGTCAGTGTCCCTGTTTAATTTTTTTCCTGGATACTCGGTAAATCACTTCGTGCCTGGCTTGACAGAGTTGATCTATGCTTGACGTAGACATTCCTGGACCCCCCGGGGCGCCTGTCGAGATCACTGACATTGACTCCGATGCCTGCTCCGTGTCCTGGACCCCACCACTGGAGGACGGAGGCAGCAAAATCACGAATTACGTGGTGGAAAAATGCGATGTCAGTCGAGGTGACTGGGTGAACGCTGTGTCCTCCTGCCAGAAGACAAGCTGCAGGCTGGGCAAACTCATTCCCGGGAAAGAGTACGTGTTCCGCATCCGTGCTGAGAACCGCTACGGGGTGTCGGACCCCATCCAGTCCGATAGGATGATTGCCAAGTTCCCCTTCGGTAGGTTTTATTCATTCATGGGAGGAAATCATTTTCCAATGAATCGACGAGCATAACATCTCAAGCATTTTGATGATGGTCTGTTAGCTACTGTTTTCTTTTTTTTTTGGGGGTGGGGGGGGGGGGCAATAAGTATATTCCAGCTTGTGAAAATCATGACACGGCCACTAAATGAGAGGGTCGTCCACCTGACAGAAATAATTTTCAGTTTGATTGTTTTCTTCAACACCAGATGTTCCCGGTGAACCTCTTAACTGTCACATCAACAAGACGAACAAGGACTGCATGTTTGTGGCCTGGGACAGGCCAGAGAGCGATGGCGGCAGCCCTATCACGGGTTACTACATTGAGCGCAAAGAAAGAAACAGCCTCCTCTGGGTCAAGGCCAACGACACCGTTGTACGCACCACTGAGTACCCCTGCGCCGGCCTGATTGAGGGCCTGGAGTACACCTTTAGGGTGTCAGCCATCAACCGCGCTGGCCAGGGCAAGCCAAGCAAGAAGACTGATTTTGTAACTGCGAGAACACCCATCGGTGGGTTCCCGATCAACACCTGTGAAATCAAATTTTGAAGCAATTCATTTCCGCGACACTTTGTCATCAAAGTCATTGTGTTGCAGATACCCCTGGCAAACCGGAGGTCCTGGACATGACCAAGAACTCCGTAACTCTTGTTTGGGGCCGGCCCAAGAACGACGGTGGCAGCAAGATCATCGGTTACTATGTGGAGTCCACGTCTGTGCCCGGAGACGCGTGGTTGCGCTGCAACACCGTTTGCCAGAACGTCCCGAGGGAGGAGTACACCGTGACCGGCTTGGAACGAGACCTGCGATACCGGTTCCGAGTCATCGCCAAAACAGCTGTCAACATGAGCAAACCCTCAGAGCCCACAGACCCAATACTGGTCTGTGCCGAGAATGGTGAGAGGGACGCGCCTAACTGACCTTTTGATGTTCAACTAACGTTGAGATGGGTGATGAAATAGACTCCTCTCGTTTACCGCAGTGCCTCCGAGAGTAGAACTGAACGCCAGGATGCAGAAGGGCTTGAAGGTGAAGGCCGGAAGTGCGATTCTCCTGGAGGCTGAGGTCTTTGGTAAACCAATGCCGAAAGTCACGTGGAAGCGAGGTGATGAGAGTCTGAGGTCAAATGAAGGGCAGGTCATCACCCAGCAGCGACACCAGTTCCAAATGGAGATGCTCTCGGTCACCAAGGAGCACACCGGGGTCTATACCATCCTTGCAGAGAATGCCAGTGGCTCCAAGTCCGCCGAAATCCACGTTACCGTTTTGGGTGAATACTTTTGGGCCCCCTCTAACTGGTGTGTTCGCTTTGATGACTGAAATGCAGTGTCACATTTGGAATTTGTCTGTTACGCAGATGTGCCTGGTCCTCCCGCCGGTTACAAGTACATGGAAGTGTTTGCCAATCAAATGAAGTTGTCCTGGGAGCCGCCACTGAGGGACGGTGGAGCCCCAGTTACGAACTATATTTTGGACAAGCGTGAGACCAGCCGGGCCACCTGGGCTCAGGTCTCCTCAAAGATCAAGGGTGACGATCTTGAACAAAGGGTGGAGAAGCTGATCGAGGGGCACGAATATCAGTTCCGAATCCGTGCCGAGAACACGTGGGGAGTTGGAGACAGTCTCATCACTGCCCCCGTCGTCGCCAAGAATCCATTCAGTGAGTTCGGCCTTCATTTGCTGACTTAAAGTACCGTTCGATATTGCTCTTTTTGATTTTTTTAACAGTCCCTTTCGTCACATAAATGTCATTTGAACGTCCGATCGTATTTACCAGCTGTCCCTGGCCCGTGCGAGGCCCCGGTGATTACCCATGTCACCAAGGATGCCATGACGGTGAGCTGGAAGGAGCCCACCGATGACGGAAAGTCCACCATTCTGGGCTACATGCTTGAGAAGAAAGAAACCAAGGAGATGAACTGGACCAAGATGAACAGGAAGCCCCTTTTGGAGCGGACTTTTGACGTCACCGGCCTTAGCGAGGGAGTGGAATATGAATTCAGAGTCATTGCTGTTAATGTGGCAGGACTTGGAAAACCCAGCGAGCCCTCAGACGCCACCACGGCGCAAAATCCCATCAGTGAGTCTCACGACCTCTCAAGGGTGATTTCCTTGATTCGTACTTGTTTCCAACATGGAATAAAATGCACTTCCGCAGCTCCTCCCGGCCCGGCGCTGAACCCGCGCGTGACGGACACCACCTCCAGCACCCTAAGCCTCAGCTGGAACGCTCCGGCCAACGACGGCGGAAGCCCAATCTTGGGATACCTGGTGGAGTGCAGGAGGACAGACACGGCAGATTGGATCAGATGCAACGTTCCCAGGAACTTGCAGGACACCGGCTACACCATACAAAACCTCATCCACAAGGCTGAGTACCAGTGTCGTATCACCGCTGTCAACAAGGTCGGCTTTGGTGAACCGGTTGAAGTCCCCGGCAAGCACACGGCGAAGGACATCATAGGTAGGTTTTCTTTTCCGCAAGTGGCTGTGCGTGACTAAGCGGCATGCGGGATCGCAGATCATGACAAGGCTCACCGAAGGTGTGGATTGTGCAGCGTTTTGGGATGGTAACTCGAGATGCCAGGAATGCGCTACGATTCCCAGACCGGGAGTCACATTATGCCGAGCCGACGCAAACTAATAAAGTGACTTGTAATTGTTACTTTCACAAACTGGTCATCGGGAAAGTAACTCCGTGACATTTAATATCATGTCATCCGGTGAAGTAGGGAAGGTACTTTTTCAAGGGGGCAACGCTGATTGTAACATCAGATGAATTCGAGTGGGTTCAACAATGGAAATGATGTCACGGCTTTTGATTTGATGAACTCGTAGTCCCCCCGGAGGCAGAGCTGAGTGCTCAGCTGAAGGAGGGCCTGGAGCTGCGTGCCGGCTCCACCATGAAGCTTCACGCTACAATCAAGGGTCACCCGGCGCCCAAGGTCGTTTGGGCCAAGATGAACAGCAACCTCAAAGACCGCCAAGGCATCCTCATTAAGTCCTCCAAAAGTGACACGACCGTGACGGTGGAGAATGTCAACAGGTACGATGCGGGCAAATACATTCTCAACCTGGAGAGTGTGGCCGGCATGAAGATGTACACCGTCGTCGTCAGGGTCCTGGGTAACAAACCTTTCCTGCTTCTTGAGCGCAACTCATGTTGATTCAAACAAAGAAAAATTGGAACCTGCGGAGTTTCTTTCCACTTCTGATTTTTAGATACTCCCGGGCCACCAATTAACCTGGTGGTGAAGGAGACCACGAAGGACAGCGCCTCTCTCTACTGGGACGCTCCTCTCCTTGACGGCGGCTTTGAAGTCACGCACTATATTGTGGAGAAGCGCGAGACCGAGAGGAAGGCCTGGTCGACGGTCTCCAACAATTGCACCAAGACGTCTTTGAAGGCGTCCGACCTGAGCGCCGGACGCTCCTACTGCTTCAGGGTGTCGGCCGTCAATCGGCTCGGCGCCGGAGAGTGCTGCGAGACCCCCGACTCTGTCAGAGCGTCTGGTCGGTTGCCATGGGAGAAATTTCACAGCGGCTTCGTTCTCTTTCGTTTGACTGCCGTTGGCTCACCGGTCCTTTTCTACTCCCGCAGAGGAGCCCGGTCCTGTCATGGACTTTAAGACGTTGCTGGTCACCAAGGACTCTTGTACACTCAGCTGGAAGAAACCGCTGACCGACGGCGGCAGCCGCATTATCTGCTACGTGCTGGAGGTCGTCAATGGTGACGGCAAGCCCAAGGCGCTGATGAGGTCAAAGAACATGCAGTACAGCGCCAAAGATCTGCTGGAGGGCAAAGAGTACAAATACAGCGTCAAAGCTGTGAATGACAGTGGGGAGGGCGCCGCCAAGGAGCTGACAGTCGTTGCCAAGGACCAGCTCAGTAAGGAGAAACATTCACACGGGACCGCGTTGACTGTCGTCTGCCCGCCAATGCTTTGCTCCTCTTTTCGAGTGGCGTGTCCTTTTCAAGTGTTTTGGCCCTCCTTTTCACAGTTCATCCCACTTGCGACTTGAGGGAACTTCCCGACATGTGTTATGTGGCCAAAGAGGGCAGTACGGTGCGTCTGAAGATCCCGATCGTGGGCAAACCCACGCCCAAGGTGTCCTGGAAGAAGGGGCAGGATGAGGACTTGACGGACACCGGACGTGTTTGCGCAGAATCCTCCGCGGTCAACACCACTCTCCTGATCAGGGACTGCCAGAGGAGCGATGCCTCGAAATATACCATCACCCTGAGGAACAGCGCTGGCAGCAAAGAGTCCGCCATTTTCATCAGGTTGCAATCTGATGCCTTTAGCGATGCTTTGTCGTGCTCGTGCTCTTCCAAGCCCGCCTGCGACAACTGCATTTTTTCCTTTCAGGGTGGTGGGAAAGCCCGGCATCCCCGTCGGACCTATCAAGTTCAAGGACGTGACCGCCGACGGCGCCACGCTGAAGTGGGCGGCGCCGAAAGACGACGGCGGCTCGGAGATCACAAACTACATTCTCGAGAAGAGGGACTCCGTCACCAACATGTGGGTGACCGTTTCCTCCACGGTGGACAAGAACGCCATGAGGGTCACCGGTCTCCACGAGGGCACGGAATACATTTTCAGAGTCTGCGCTGAGAACAAGTACGGCGTCGGCGAGGGGCTCAAGTCGGAGCCCGTGATCGCAAAACATCCGTTCAGTAAGTGGCTGCGACTGGCTCTTGCCTTGCCTAAGCATCAGCTTCCTCCCGCATACAAACGGCGCCGATTTTCTCCAGATGTTCCCGACGCCCCTCCTCCACCTCAGGTCATAAGTATGCGCCATGACTCTGCTTACCTGGCCTGGTCCGACCCCAGGAAGACCGGCGGGTCTCCCATCACAGGTGTGTGTGTGTGTGTGTGTGTGAGCTAAGCCTGTGCTACGATACAGGACATGTGTGGTACTTGAGGTCATTTGAATGTGAAGGTTCGGCTTACACTTCTTGCATTCCTACGTTCATGAGGACTCTCTCACTCTCTCCTGCACCCCAAAACAATGCGCAGGGTATCACATCGAGTTCAAGGAGAGGAATAGTATGTTGTGGAAGAGGTCAAGCCCGACCGCCTTGAGAATGAAGGAACACAAAGTAACCGGGCTGACCGAAGGCCTTGAGTACGAGTTCAGGGTCATGGCAATTAACTTGGCTGGCATTGGCAGACCAAGTCCTCCCACTGATCCACAAGTTGCATTTGATCCAATTGGTAAGCGGGAAAGACGTCACGATGAATGAAACAACTGGCGATCGGCAATGTTGGTTTTGCTCGACTAACGATCCCGTTTGTGTTCAGATGCTCCGGGCAAACCGGATGTCATTAGCGTCACCAGAAGCAGCGTGACTCTTCAATGGGCCGAGCCACAGTTTGACGGTGGCCACAGGCTGACCGGATACATCGTGGAGAGACGTGACCTTCCTTCTAAGATCTGGGTCAAGGCCAACAGCGTGAATGTTGTGGAGCCCGCATACACGGTCACCGCTCTCCAGGAGGGCTGCAAATATGAGTTCAGAATCCGAGCAAAGAATGCAGCCGGCGCCCTTAGTCCACCCTCTGACCAGACCGATACCGTTATCTGCGTGGACGAATATGGTGAATTGCTTCGCTTCCTTTGTCACACCTGCTTACCGAACCCAAGCGGCGCGGTTTTTAATCCAGCTTCTTTTCTCCGTCCAAAAGCTTCACCAACCATTACCATCGATGCTCAGGTGATGGAGGCCGGCGTGACCGTCCGAGCCGGCGAAACCATTGCGGTCACCGCCACGAGTATTCTTGGCAAGCCTGCTCCGACCTCCTGCTGGTCGAAAGGAGGAAAGTACTTGAAGCCCTCAGACATAGTTCATATCGACACCGCTGCCTCCTCCTCCACTCTGTCAATAAAATACGCCACGAGGAAGGACTCCGGGGACTACGTCATCACAGCAAGCAATCCCTTTGGCGTGAAGGAGGAAACCGTGAAGGTCAAAGTTCTGGACGTTCCCGCGGCTCCTGGTCCCATTCAGTGCAGCGGCATCTCCTCCGAGAAGGTCACGCTGACCTGGGCCGCTTCTCCAGAGGACGGAGGCTCTCCCATCACGTACTACACGCTCGAGAAGAGGGAGACGAGTCGCCTTCTCTGGACAATTCTGGAAGAGAAGGTCATCGACTGTCATTACGTGGCCACCAAACTCATCCAGGACAACGAGTATATCTTCAGAGTCTCTGCTGTGAACCAGTATGGCAGCAGTGAGCCGGCTCACTCTCAGCCTGTCAAGATGGTGGATAGATTTGGTAGGTCTCCGTTCAGCCTCCCGAGAGCTCCGATTCGGCGCATTTAGTGAAGGTGCGACAAAATGCGATTTGCTTTTCATCCACGTGACCTTTACGTTTTAGGTCCTCCCGGTCCGCCATCGAAACCGGAAGTTGACAAAGTTGATGGGCACTCGGCTCGGGTGACATGGAGACGACCCACCGAAGACGGCGGAAGTGAGATCATCGGTTATTGTGTCGAGAAGAAGGAGAAGAAGGCCATGAGGTGGATCAGGGCCTCCAAGAACTCCATTTCCGAGCTCAGCTACGTCGTCACCGGACTGACCGAAGGCTTGCAGTATGAGTTTCGTGTTCTTGCTGAGAACAGAGCTGGCTTTGGAGAACCGAGTGAAGCGTCGATGCCGGTGACAACAGCCGTCGCTACCTGTGAGTAAACCCATTTGCAAGCAAACAAGAATGCCGATCGATGTTACGTATTGATCTGCAGTGTGATACGTGTGCTCAAAGCCGACTTTTGGGGGTTTTGGCAGATGTTCCTGGACCTCCAGTAAATCCGAGGGTTACAGACACCACCAAGACCACCGCCACTCTTAACTGGGGAAAACCACTGGATAATGGCGGGCTCGATGTCACCGGTTACGTGATCGAGCACAGAAAGGAAGGAACAGAAGACTGGGTCAAGGACACGCCGTCGTCTGCGCTGAGAATCACAGAGTTTGTTGTTCCTGGCCTTGAAAACGCCAGCAAATACCACTTCAGAATCAGCGCGGTTAATGCTAAGGGCACGGGTGATCCTGCTGAAACGGCCGATCTGGTTGAGGTCGCGGAGCGCGCGGCTGAACCCGATTTGGAATTGGACATGGAGCTCAGGAGGACTCTTGTCGTCAGGGCCGGTTGTTCCATTCGCCTCTTTGTGCCCATCAAGGGACGCCCTACGCCGACCGTGACCTGGACCAAGGAGAACGGTCCCGTGCCGCGTGCCGTCATCGACAGCACCGAGTCGTTTACAATGCTGATCGTTCCCGAAAGTGCGAGGATCGATGGCGGTAAATATGAGCTCACCCTCGAAAACGCTGCTGGAAAGAAGACGGCAAACATTCACGTGAGAGTTTTGGATTCCCCCGGGCCGCCTCTCAACCTCAAAGCGGTCCATATAGATCAGGAATCGATTGCCCTTCAGTGGGAGACGCCTCTCATCGACGGCGGCGCCAGGATCACAAATTACATTATCGAAAAGAGAGAATCAACTCGCAAGGCTTTTGCCACCGTTGTGACAAACTGTCCCACGACTTCGGTCAAAATCGGCGATCTGGGCGAAGGCTGCGAATACTACTTCAGAGTGTCTGCCGAGAACGAGTTTGGCGTCGGTGAAGCCGTTGAAACTCCCGATCCTATTCGGGCCTCCCAGGCACCGAGTCCTCCAGAAAGCCTAATTCCAACCGACATCACCAAGAACTCTGTGAGCCTGGCTTGGACCAAACCCAAGCACGATGGCGGAAGCAGGCTAACGGGATATGTCCTCGAAGCCCAGAAGAGAGGAACCGATCAGTGGGCCCACGTCACGAGCCTCAAGAACATGGACTTCACGGTGAAGAATCTCAATGAGAATGAAGAATACACCTTCCGTGTGATGGCGGTCAACCACTCGGGAAGAAGCGCGCCACGCGAGAGCAAGCCGATCATTGTCAAGGATTCGACCTCCCTGCCGGAGTTTGACCTGCGCGGTGTGTGTCAGTCAACTGTCATCGCTAAAGCTGGAGACAACATCAGGGTTGAAATTCCTGTGATGGGGCGCCCCCGGCCGGCGGTCACCTGGCAGAAGGACGGAAACTCGTTGAGGCTCACCCAGAGGACCAACGTGGAGACGACCGCCGCGACGGTTGTCCTGGCCATCGGTGAATGCACCAGAGCGGACAGCGGAGTGTATACCGTGACCGCGAGGAACATTGTCGGTTCTGCGATCGACAACATCTTTGTCAAAGTGCACGATGTTCCGGGCCCACCCAAAGGACCGATTACGATGACCGAAATATCTCGTAACTATTGTGTTTTTGCATGGGATGCTCCGGAGAACGACGGCGGTGTTCCAATTACCAATTACGTGGTTGAGATCAGAGACACCACCACGCAGACTTGGACGGAGCTGACTTCCGTGGCCATTCGTACCTCGTTTAAAGCCACGCGCTTAACTACTGGCTCAGAGTACCAGTTCAGAGTGAAGGCCAAGAACCGATATGGCGCAGGACCTCCCATAACCTCGGAGTCAGTCGTGGCTGCCTATCCGTTCAAAGTTCCCGGACCGCCTGGCACGCCGCATGTTGTGGCGTTCACCAAGGACTCCATAACAATTGGCTGGAATGAACCCGTTTCCGATGGTGGAAACGAAGTCATCGGATACCACGTGGAGAGAAAAGAGCGAAGCAGCATCATGTGGCAAAAAATCAGCAAGGGTCTTGTGAAAGGAAACGTACTCAAATCCACCGGGCTTGAAGACGGAGCCGCCTACGAGTTTCGCGTGATGGCGGAAAACATGGCTGGAATTGGCAAGCCCAGCAAAGCCTCCGACGCGATAATGGCCTTGGACCCCGTGGATCCCCCGGGGCAACCCGTGCCTGTTTTTACTGCCAAAAATGTGATCACCATCAAGTGGACAAAGCCCGAGTACGATGGCGGCTTCAAAATCACTGGCTACACGGTGGAGAAGAGAGAACTTCCCGCCGGTCGCTGGATCCGAGCAAACTTCACTAACATCATTGAGACAACGTTCACCGTCAGCGGATTGACTCAAGATGCGGTGTATGAGTTCCGTGTCATGGCCAGAAACTCGGCAGGAGCTGTGAGTGGACCGTCGGAGCCCTCTGACCCCATCACGTGCACGGATAGCATCGTTGAGCCGCGCATCATGGTGGACGCCATCTTTAAGGATGTGGTTTTGCTGAGGGCGGGAGAGTCCTTCAAGCTGGAAGCTGACATTTCGGGTCAACCGACCCCATCCATGGTTTGGACCAAGGATGGGAAAGAGGTTGAGAACACACTGAAACTGGACGTGAAGTTCAATGAAATGGCAACCACACTGAGCAACAAAGACTCCGTCAGATCCGATGGAGGGGAATTCGTTTTGACTGCCGCAAACGTCGGTGGCATTTCCAAGCACATCTTCAGAGTGAAGGTACTGGATAGACCCGGCCCACCATTCGGACCTCTGAGGGTGTCAAATGTCACAGCTGACAATTGCTTACTAACTTGGGCCCCGCCGCTAGATGACGGTGGCGGCAAGATTGAAGGATACGTCGTTGAGAAGCGGGAGTCAAGCAGACTTGTTTGGACACACGTTGCTTCAGACCTGCAGGCGACAGAGTATAAAGTGACCAAGCTTCTTCAAGGAAACGAGTACATCTTCAGAGTTATGGCCGTGAACAGATTTGGTTCGGGTGAACCTCTTGAGTCAGAGCCCATTCTTGCTGAGAATCCCTACAAGGTTCCCGATGCGCCTGAGAATCCCCAGGTCACTGCTGTCACCAAAGATTCAATGGTCGTTGTGTGGCAGGCGCCAAAGAGTGATGGTGGAACACCAATCACAAACTACAACATTGAAAGGAAAGACCGGGCAGGCCACCGCTGGGTCAAGTGCAACAAGAGGAAGGTGCAAGATCTGCAATTCAAGGCAACAAGTCTGATTGTTGGCCATGAATATGAATTTAGGATCATTGCGGAGAATGCCGCCGGTCTCAGTGCACCGAGCCTCTCCAGTCCGTTCTACAAGGCCACCGACACCTTGTACAAACCGGGGCCTCCGTGCAACCCCAGAATCCTGGACACGACCAAGTCATCTATTACCGTGGCCTGGAACAAACCGGCCTATGATGGAGGCTCTGACATCACTGGTTACCTTGTTGAGAAGTGTATCCCCTCAGACAAGGAGGAGGAGGAGGAGTGGACAATTGTGACCCCAAAGGAAGGACTCCTCGCCACCTCATTCACAATCGTCAATCTGACCGAGGGTCAGGAGTATAAAATCAACATCTCTGCTGTTAACGGCGAAGGAATTGGCGAACCCGCATCCGTACCCGGCAACGCCAAGGCCGAGGACAGACTCCTCCCCCCAGACCTCGATTTGGACGCAGAACTCTGCAAGGTGGTCACCCTCCGAGCTCGCTGCACACTTAGACTGTTTGTTCCTATCAGAGGCAGGCCCGCTCCCCAGGCTAAGTGGACCAAAGAGGATGGCGAACCCGTCGAGAGAGCCACAATTGACACCACCACGTCGTACACGTCCCTCGTCATTGGAAATGTCAACAGATTTGACACTGGAAAGTATAACCTGACGGTGGAGAACAGCTCTGGCTCGAAGACAGTCACAGTCCAAGTCAGGGTTCTCGACACGCCCGGTGCTCCGCAGAATCTAAAGATTGACGGTGTGACAAATCGGTCGGTCACTCTAACTTGGGACCCGCCGGCAAACGACGGGGGGGCTAAGGTGAAGAACTACATCGTTGAAAAGCGCGAGTCCACAAGGAAGGCTTACGCCACAGTCAGCACCATGTGCCATCACACCACCTTTACTGTCGAGCAGCTCCTGGAAGGATGCAACTATTACTTCAGAGTTTTGGCAGAGAACGAATACGGCATTGGCCTGCCTATTGAGACCGGCGAGTCAGTTAAAGTCTCCGAGAAACCCCAGCCTCCGGGCAAAATCAGTCTGAAGGACGTTACGAAGAATAGTGTCACACTCTCGTGGGAAAAGCCGGAGCATGACGGCGGAAGCAGAATCGGCTGTTACGTTGTGGAGGTCCAACCTAAGGGTGTGGAGAAGTGGACACAGGCTGTGATCGTGAAAGAAACGGAAGCCTCCGTTGGTGGCCTCAATGCCGGTGAAGAATACATGTTCCGCGTCGCGGCGAGAAACGACAAGGGAACAAGTGACCCTCGACAAATAGGCGTGCCTGTCATTGTGAAGGACCTTGTCATTTCACCCGCTGTCAAAATGTTGTTCAGCACATTCAGCGTGTTGGCAGGTGAAGATCTGACAGTCGAGGTTCCTTACGTCGCCCGTCCCAAAGCAGCTGTCTCCTGGCTCAAAGACGGACAGCCACTCAAGAGAACGACCAGAGTAAACTTTGGTGCGACGGACGCGATGTTAAACCTAAGCATAAAAGAGGCTTCCAAAGATGACTTTGGACATTATCACGTTACCGTTGGCAACGCAGCGGGCGAGTCGACGGCAGACATCAACGTCGTCGTGCTGGACAAGCCTGGCCAGCCAGGTGGTCCAGTTCAAGTCGAAGAGGTCACGTCTGACAGCGTGACCATTTCCTGGAGCCCACCGGCGTATGACGGCGGGTGCACAATCAAAAACTACATTGTGGAAAAGAGAGACACGTCCACAACTCACTGGATGATGGTGTCGCCAAAACTGGCAAGGACCAAAGTCAAAGCAGGCCGATTGAAGACTGGCTCAGAATACCAATTTAGGATCGCAGCAGAGAACAGATACGGCAAGGGCCCGGTTCTTCAGTCGGAGACCATTGTGATTCAGTATCCATTCAAGCTTCCAGGACCACCAGGAACACCCTCCATTGCAATGTGCACAAAGGACAGCATGGTGGTGGCATGGAATGAACCTGTCAACGACGGAGGCAGTGCTATCTTGGGCTACCATCTGGAGCGCAAGGAGAGAACCAGCATCCTCTGGGTCAAACTGAACAAATCACTCATTAGGGACCAAACCTTCAAGACCACGGGCCTCGAACCAGGAATGGAGTATGAGTACAGAGTTTATGCCGAAAACATTGTGGGCATCGGCAAAGTCAGCAAGGTGTCAGAAGGTCACGTCGCCAGAGATCCTTGCGACCCTCCAGGTACACCTGAGGCAACCCGGATTACGAGGGATTCGGTTGACATCGCTTGGACAAAGCCAGAGTATGACGGTGGTGCCAAGATCACAGGCTACACAGTGGAGAAGAAGGAGCTTCCCGAAGGCCGCTGGTTGAAGGCTAACTTCACTAATATCCTAGAGACAGAATATGTCGCAACTGGACTCGTGCAGGATCAACAGTATGAGTTCCGCGTTATTGCCAGGAATGCCGCCGGTGTTTTCAGTCTCCCCTCTTATAGCACCGGCCCCATCACAGCCAGGGATGAGATTGAGCCCCCTCGTATCAGCATTGACCCAGAGTACACGCAGGCCGTTGTGGTGAAAGCCGGAGACAATTTTAGGATTGACGCAAATGTCCACGGCAAACCTTTGCCCTCCATCACCTGGCTGAAAGGAGAGCAGGAAATGGGAAACACAATCCACAGAGAGATTAAGAACACAGCAACCTATGCCTGCGTCGCTATCAAGGAAGCGAAACTTTCCGACGGCGGCGCCTATACTCTGCTGCTGAGAAATCCAGGAGGAGAAAAGGCTGTACAGGTGAATGTGGTCGTTTTGGATAAACCCGGCGAACCGCAAGGGCCACTGACTGTCACAGATATCACAAAAGACCAATGCTGTCTTTCATGGAAAGCCCCGATACAAGACGGAGGTAGCAAAATATCCCACTACAGCGTGGAGAGGAGAGAAACCAGCAGACTCATCTGGACTATTGTGGATCCAAAAGTACTGAACACCTGCCACAAGGTCACAAAGCTTCTGGAAGGAAATGAGTACATCTTCAGAGTGCATGCTATCAATGAATTTGGTAGTAGTGCGCCGCTTGTATCTGAGCCAGTCATTATCAAAGATCCTTACACAGCCCCTGGATCGCCCAAAGGCTTAGAGATTGCAGATGTGAAAAAGGATTCGATGGTGCTCACATGGGAGGCTCCCAATGAGGATGGAGGCAGTCCCATCACCACATACGTCATTGAAAAGCATGACAAAGAAGGTGTCCGGTGGATTCGGTGCAACAGGCAAGCCGTGTTAGATTTGACTTTCAAGGTCACGGGGCTCCTGGAAAGCCACAGTTACGAATTTAGGGTTGCAGCAGAGAATTCTGTGGGTGTCGGCGAGCCGACTTCACCGACGGTATACTACAAAGCCCTTGATCCTGTCTTCAGGCCCGGCCCGCCACAGAACCCCAGAGTTATCGACACAACCAAATCTTCAGTGTTTCTGTCATGGAGCAAGCCTCTCTTTGACGGTGGCTCAGAGATCCAGGGATACATCGTGGAGTGCTGCGCCTCCACGGGGCAAGTCGCAGCCGCCGAGGCGCAGATTGACGCTCCGGCTGCAGAGGTGCCTGGCCCAGATGCGCCTGCAGAGGATTGGCTGACGTGCACGCCGCCAACAGGTGTCAGAAAGACCAAGTTTGAGGTTTTAAACCTGAAAGAAAATCAAGCTTACAAATTTAGAGTGTGCGCTAGCAACAAGGTTGGGATTGGCGAACATGCCGATGTCGCCGGAGCAGTTGTTACCCAGGACAGAGCGGATGAACCGGACCTTGACATCGACCCGGAACTGAGAAAGATTGTGACAATTAAGGCCGGACTTTCACTGAGACTCTTTATTCCAATCAAGGGAAGACCCACCCCAAGCATTAAGTGGGACAAAGACGATGCTCCACTTCAGGAGAAGGCTCAAGTTGAAGTGACCAGCAGTTATACGGCCCTCGTGATCGACCAGATGAACAGAGCCGATAGTGGGAAATACACAATCACTGCCGAGAATTCGAGTGGAACCAAATCTGCATTTGTCGTCGTTCGGGTTCTGGACACACCGAGCGCGCCTGGAAAGCTGACCGTGAAAGAAATTACAAGCCAGTCCGTGACCCTCGCTTGGGAAGTACCTCTTTTGGACGGTGGATCCAAAATCAAAAACTACATTGTGGAAAAGAGAGAGAGCACCCGCAAAACGTATGCTGCCGTGGTAACAAATTGCCATGCTCTGTCGTGGAAGATTGAGCCACTGCAGGAGGGTTGCAGTTATTACTTCAGAGTTCTTGCCGAGAATGCGTATGGTATTGGGCTGCCCGCCGTGACCGTTGACCCCCTCAAGGTCTCGGAGGTGCCGCAGGCTCCCAGGAGCTTGACTGTTACAGATCAAACAAATACAAGCATCTCTCTGGCCTGGGAAAGTCCAGAATATGACGGCGGAAGCAGAGTCATCCAGTACTTGCTTGAGGTACAGCTTAAGGGCCAAGAGAAGTGGTCTGGGGTTAACACATACAAAACAATGGAGGCGACCGTTTGCAATCTCAACCCAGGGGAGGAATACTTGTTCCGAGTTTTCGCACTAAACGACAAGGGCAAAAGTGACCCCAGAGTCCTCTCTGGCCACGTCATTGCAAAGAACTTGACGTTTGAGCCCGATGTTCGGCCTACTTTTAGCAGCTACAGCGTCCATGTCGGTAAAGATCTAAAAATTGAAGTGCCGATCTTTGGACGCCCCAAACCAGCACTGGCTTGGACGAAAGATGGAGCACCTTTGAAGTTCACCACCAGAGTGAACACCCACAGCACTCAGACTCATGCAAGTCTGAGCATTAAGGAGGCAGCAGGTGACGACGGAGGCATGTACTGCGTCAGTGCCGCTAACTCCGCTGGAAAGAAAGAAGCCACCATTGAGGTCATAGTACTTGACAAGCCTGGCGCCCCGTCTGGCCCAGTGAGATTTGATGAAATTACAACGAGTAGCGTGACCATTTCATGGGATCCACCAAAACACAATGGCGGTTGTCAGATTTCAAACTACATTGTGCAAAAAAGAGAGACCGTAACGACAACATGGGAAAATGTCAATAATAACTGTGCCAGAACCACAATCAAAGTGCCCAGGTTGAAGACTGGAGCCGAGTACCAGTTCAGGATCATTGCTCAAAACCGGTACGGGAAGAGTCATGGCCTCGATTCGTCTCCTGTCGTTGCTCAGTACCCATACAGAGAACCTGGCCCGCCGGGCACGCCATTCATCTCCTCTCTCTCAAGAGATCACCAGATGGTGGAGTGGCACGAGCCCATCTCGGACGGGGGCAGTCCGGTCCTCGGCTACCATCTCGAAAGAAAGGAGAGGAATAGTATTTTGTGGGTCAAGATTAACAAGACGCTCATTCATGAGACGAGTTACAAGAGCCACCCCTTAGAGGAAGCCACCGAGTATGAATACAGGGTGTCCGCTGAAAATATCGTGGGCATCGGACGGTGGAGTAAGGTTTCAGAGGGTTGCGTGGCCAGAGACCCGTGCGATCCTCCCGGTACACCGGAAGCTATCCACGTGACCAAAGATGCCATTACTATCCAGTGGACTAAACCGGAATATGATGGTGGCAGTCACATCACCGGCTACCTTGTGGAAAGGCGTGACTTGCCAGAAGGCCGTTGGGTCAAGGCAAACTTCACCAATGTGATTGAGACCCAGTTCACGGCCACTGGCCTCACGGAAAATTCCAAATATGACTTCAGAGTCGTGGCCAAAAATGCCGTCGGCACTGTCAGCAAGCCATCGTTCAACAGCGGGCCAATCGCTGCGAGCGACAGCATTGAGGCTCCTCAGTTCTCCGTTGACCCTGCATTCACGAAGACCGTCGTCATCAATGCTGGGGAGACGTTCAAACTGGACGCAGATGTTCGTGGGAAACCACCGCCGGCAATGCAGTGGTTCAAGGATGACGCTCCACTCGAAAATACGCTCAGGCTTGACTTAAGAAATACAGAAACTCATGCGCTCGTTGTCATTAAGGACTGTACGAGAGCCGACAGTGGAATGTACGCACTCCAGCTAAGCAACGAGGCAGGCACGGAAACTGTGCCTTTCAAAGTGTTGGTCTTGGACAAACCGAGCCCCTGCGAGGGACCCCTTCACGTAGCTGGCGTAGCCGAGGATAGATGCTCGTTAGTGTGGCGCGCTCCTTTACACGACGGGGGGAATCCCATCACGCATTACGTCATTGAAAGAAGAGAGACCGGCCGTCTGGCTTGGACTGTTGTTTCTTCCAGCTGCACCACCACATGCTACAAAGTCACCAACTTGTTGGAAGGTAACGAGTACACGTTCCGTGTTATGGCGGTCAACAATTATGGCGCGAGCAGCCCCTTGGAGTCTGGTGCGGTCATCATGAAGACACCGTTTGTTGTTCCTGGTCCACCTCACATTGAGGACGTAACCGACATTACCCATGACGGCATGACTGTCGCTTGGACTGCCCCGGAGTCTGACGGTGACAGTGCAATTACTAATTACGTTGTTGAAAAGAAGGATAGAGCGGGAATTAAGTGGACCAGATGCAACAGACAGAAAGTCACCGACCTTTCCTTCAGAGTGACAGGCCTAACCACCGGCCATGAGTACGAGTTCAGAGTGGCTGCTGAGAATGTCGTCGGCTTGGGAGAGCCCAGTCTACCGAGCTCGTACTGTAAGGCTTGCGATCCTAAATACAAACCCGGGTGCCCTGCATACGTCAACGTCGTCGACTCCACACGGAGCTCAATCACGGTGTCGTGGGGCAAGCCATTGTCTGACGGTGGCAGCGCCATTCTGGGATATATTGTTGAAGTCTGCAAGGCTGAGCAAGAAGAATGGACCATGGTTACTCCCCCCACCGGCTTGCGTGTTAACAAATATGAGATCCCCAAGCTGACAGAGAGTCAGGAATATAAGATCCAGGTGTGCGCTCTGAACAAACTTGGAGTTGGTGAGCCAGCCGTTCTTGCAGGAACCGCGAAACCAGAGGAACGGCATGAGCCACCGCAGATCCACTTGGATTCCGAGCTGAGGAAGGGAATATCCGTGAAGGCCGGGGGATCGGTTCGGATCCACGTCCCATTCAAGGGCAGACCAACGCCCGAGATTAAGTGGCTTAAGGATGAGACAAACCTAACCGAAAAGGCGTTGGTGGAAAAGGGTCTTGTCTTCACGCAGCTGTCCATTGACTCTTGTGACAGATGCGATTCAGGAAAATACACTCTGACCCTGACCAACAGCAGTGGGTCCGTGTCAGAGTTTGTTACTGTTAAAGTCCTTGATACGCCTGGACCCCCGCAAAACCTTGTAGTGAAAGACATCAAGAAGGACTCGATCACTCTCGGTTGGGATGCACCTCTAATCGATGGAGGTTCTAAAATTAAGAACTACGTCATTGACAAGCGTGAATCGACCCGGAAGGCCTATGCAAATGTCTCGACCAAATGTACGACGACAACATTCAAGGTTGGGAACTTGATCGAGGGTGCCCTGTATTACTTCAGAGTCATGGCTGAGAATGAATACGGTGTCGGCCAGGCAAATGAAACCAAGACGGCTTCAAAGGCGTCCGAGGTACCGCTCCCCGTCGGGAACGTCTCCCTGGTCGACGTCACCAAAGCCAGCGTGTCACTGGCCTGGGAAAAACCTGAGCATGACGGAGGTAGCAGGATTGCCGGCTACCTCATTGAGATGCAGGCCAAGGGGACAGATAAGTGGGGTGTTGCTGCAAACACAAAGACATGCGAGGGCACTGTCGCAGGCCTCACGAGCGGTATGGAATATCTGCTCCGTGTTATTGCCTACAACGAGAAGGGAAAGAGTGAGCCAAAGGCACTTGTGGCACCCGTTGTTGCCAGCGACATGACCTTGGATCCAAGCATTCAAATGCAGTTCGACACTTACAGCGTGCTAGCAGGAAAAGAGCTGACCTTGGCATTTCCTGTGCTTGGCAGGCCCAAACCTAGAGTCACCTGGACAAAGGATGGTCAGGTTCTGAAGGTGACCTCCAGAGTCAACATCGTGAACACTCTTACAACGACCGGTATTCAGATCACTGAAGCGTGCAAGGAGGATTTTGGAAAGTACTCCATTACGGCAAGCAACGCGGTGGGCACGTTCATTGCTCACGTGGACATAATTATTCTTGATAAGCCAGGTCCACCGAGTGGTCCACTGAAAGTTGTTGAGGTGAGTAACACCTTTGTCCACCTCTCATGGGAGCCCCCAGAGTACAAGGGTGGATGCCAGGTGAAGCATTATATCATAGAAAAGCGAGAGACCACTGGCAATACGTGGCAGCCGGTCACCACACAGCTAGCTAGGACAGCTTTCAAAGTGACCAAGTTGAAAACGGGTGCAGAATACCAGTTCAGGGTCATGGCTGAAAACCGATACGGAAAAGGCCCCCCTCTGGACTCCAAGGCGATTGTTATACAGTACCCATATAAACCACCAGGCCCCCCCGGGACACCGCACGTCAAATCTGCAACCAAGGAGATGATGCTCATCGAATGGAACGAGCCCGTCATCGACGGGGGAAGTGCTGTGATCGGATACCACGTAGAGAGCAAAGAGAGGACCAGTATCCTGTGGAACAAACTGAACAAGACGCTCATCGCCGACACTCAGTTCAAGATCTGTAATCTGGAAGAAGGAATTGGATACGAGTTCCGAGTTTATGCTGAAAATATCGTGGGCGTCGGCAGATGCAGTAAAGCCTCAGAGTCCTTTGTCGCTCGTGATCCATGTGACCCGCCTGGTGCTCCAGAGGCTGTCGCTATTTCTAAAACCTTCATAAAGATCAGGTGGACAAAGCCTCAGTATGATGGCGGCAGCAAAGTCAATGGCTACATTGTCGAAAAGAGAGACCTCGCCTCCCCTGACGGGCGTTGGGTCAGAGAAAACTTTACAAACATCATGGAGACCGAGTATGACATCAGCGGTCTGACAGAAAACGAGCAATATGAATTCCGGGTTATTGCCAGAAATGCAGCCGGCGTCTTCAGCCAGCCCTCTGACAGCTCTGGACCTATAACCGCGACCGATGAAATTGAGCCACCGAGGGCCTCGATGGACCCCAAGTACAAGGATGTTATTGTTGTCAATGCTGGAGAGCATTTAACTCTTGAGGCCGACATCCACGGAAAACCAATTCCTGATGTGGTCTGGCTCAAGGAAGGCAAGGAAATGGACAGAGCTCTGCGCATCGAAGTGAAAAACACGACCAAATGTGCTGCCATGACTATTAAGGACGTGACCAAATTGGACAGTGGGCACTATGAACTTGTGCTCAAAAACCCGGGTGGCACAAAAATCTTCCCCATCACAGTCAAAGTCCTTGACAAACCAGGAAAACCCACAGGACCCTTGAAGGTGACAGGAATCATGGCTGACAGATGTACCCTCGCCTGGTCTGAGCCATCCCTGGATGGTGGTGCTAACATCACTCGCTATATCCTGGAGAAGCGAGAGACCAGCAGTCTATCCTGGACAGTGGCTGCCGCCAATATTCAGGGTCTCTATTACAAGCTTACAAACCTTCTCGCAGGGAACGAATACATTTTGAGAGTCAAGGCTGTTAACAAGTATGGCGTTGGTGATAGTCTTGAGAGCGAGCCCATCGTCGCACGCAATCCCTACAAACCGCCTAGCGCTCCGGGAACACCAGAGGCAAGTCGGATCACAAAAGATTCCATAGTTCTGTCGTGGTCGGCTCCAGAACAGACCGGTGGGGCAGACATAGCAGGCTATCACCTGGAGAAACGTGACAAGGACAGTGTCCGGTGGACGAAGTGCAACAGGCAAAAACTGACAGACACTCACTTCAAAGTGACGGGACTGATGGCTGATCGCTTTTATGAGTTCCGCGTTGCAGCTGAGAACGAGGCTGGAGTTGGAGACCTCAGTGAACTGTCCCTACTTTACAGAGCTTGCGATGCCACAAAACCCCCAGGGCCCCCACACCATCCCAAGGTGACGGACTACACAAAGTCCTCCGTCTCACTTTCCTGGGGCAAGCCTGACTTTGATGGCGGTGCCTATATCAAGGGCTACATAGTGGAAATGCGAGAGCACACACCAGTTCCAGAATCAAAAGAGGAAGTAGAATTTGCCCCGGCAGTGGACACACCGGTCGAAAAAGAGTGGGCCGTATGCACGCCGCCCTCCGGCATTCAGGCTACTAAACTGACTGTCACGGACCTAAAAGAATCTGAAGAATATCAGTTCCGTGTCTGCGCCATAAACTCAGAGGGAGTGGGCGAGGCCGCTTACGTCCACGGCACGGTGGTTGCTGTGGACAGGCTCGAAGCACCGGAGATTGAACTTGATGCTGATCTCAGAAAGGTGGTGTCTGTACGTGCTGGTGGTACATTGCGTCTGTTTGTCACCATCAGAGGAAGGCCAGAGCCGTCTGTAAAATGGGAAAAAATTGACGGTACTCTCACAGGTCGGGCCGTAATTGACACCACCAGCTCATACACCATGGTTGTGATTGACAACGTGAACCGGTGGGACAGTGGCAAATACTCGCTCACCTTGGAGAACAGCAGTGGCTCAAAGTCTGCCGTTGTCTCCGTCAGAATTTTGGACACTCCAAGCGCACCGCAGAACTTGACAGTGAAGGATCTCAAAAAGGATTCGGTGAGGCTTGCCTGGGAGACGCCACTCACCGACGGTGGGTCTAAAATCACCAACTACATCGTTGAGAAGAGGGAGTCTGTGCGTAAGGCCTACACGACTGTCACCAGCAACTGCACAGCCAACACATTCCTGATCAAAGAGTTGCCAGAGGGTGGCATTTTCTACTTCAGGGTTTGTGCCGTGAATGAGTACGGCCAAGGAGTGATGGTCGAAACCAAAGAAATCAAAGTGTCTGAGGTGCCCCTGCCGCCAAGCAATTTAACCGTGGTTGATGTGACGAAAAGCAGCGTTTCACTCTCATGGGACAAACCCGCACACGATGGTGGCAGTAAGGTCATCTGCTACAACGTGGAATTCAAGCCCAAGACCGGTGAAAAATGGGGCACGGCCAGCACAGTCAAGGTGAGAGAGGCAACCGTTCCTAACCTGACTCCCAACGAAACCTATCTGTTCAGAGTTGTGGCAATCAACGAGAAGGGAAAGAGTGAGCCGAAGGAGCTCGGTTTGCCCGTGGTCGCAAAGGATGTGGCGATTGAGCCATCGGTCAACTTGTTATTCACAACATACAGCGTCAAGGCCGGAGATGACCTGGCCATCGAGGTTCCATTGAGAGGCAGGCCGAAGCCTGTCGTCTCATGGAAGAGGGACGGTCTTCCTGTGAAGCAAACCCCTTCGGTTACAATCTTAAACACGGCGACCTCATCCAAGATTCTCATTAAACAGGCCGCCAGGGAGCATGTCGGAAAGTATGAGATCACCCTGGCCAACACTGCCGGAACGGTCACCTCGCAACTCGGCGTAGTTGTCCTGGATAAGCCGAGTCCGCCGACGAGCATTCGGGTGGAGGCCGTGACCTCTGACGCCATCACGCTTTCCTGGTCTCCACCGGATTACGATGGCGGCTGCTCCATCAGCAACTATATCGTCGAGAAGAGAGACACCACCACGCAAGAGTGGCAAATGGCGGCAAGCAGCGTGGCCAGAACCGCTTACAAGGCCGGCCGCCTGACGCACGGGGCGGAATACCAATTCCGCATCTATGCAGTCAACCGCTACGGAAAGAGCGCGCATTTGGATTCTCCCGCGATTACAGCGCAATACAACTTTAAGCAACCCGGACCCCCGTCCACACCAGCAGTTAAGATTGCCACCAAGTCTTATATGGTGGTGACCTGGAACGAGCCTGTCAATGACGGGGGAAGTTCCGTTCTTGGCTATCACCTCGAGCGGAAGGAGCGCGCCAGCATTCTCTGGACCAAGTTGAACCGAGGAATGATCAAGGATACCGAATACAAAGTCAGCGGAATAGACGACGGTGTGCTGTATGAATATCGCGTCTACGCTGAAAATGTCGCTGGCATCGGTAAATGCAGTAAGCCCTCCGAAGCCGTCGCGGCGAGAGATCCGTGCGATCCTCCGGGAACCCCCGTTGTCACCGCTGTGAGCCGAACATCCGTGTCCTTGTCGTGGGACAAACCAGAGTATGACGGAGGCGCCAAGGTTTCCGGGTACATCGTTGAACATCGGGATCTTCCAGAAGGTCGCTGGACAAGGTGCAATTTCACCAATGTGCCTGAGACTCACTACCAGGTGACGGGCCTGACAGAGGACAGCCAATATGACTTCCGCGTGATCGCCAAGAACGCGGTGGGATTGTTCAGCGAACCCTCCGAAAACACTGGGCCCGTCACAGTCAAGGACGATGTGGAGCTGCCGCGGATTATGATGGATGTCAAATACAGAGAAACAGTATTTGTGAAAGCAGGAGAAACTTTGAAAATTCATGCCGACATCGGAGGCCGCCCTGCGCCCGTCGTTGCCTGGAGCAAAGACGGCAGCGAGATTGTGCTCAGAGCCAGAATCCAGGTCATTTCCACGGATACCAGTACCTCGGTGATTGTGAAAGACTGTATCAGAAGAGATTCGGGCCAATACTTACTCACGCTACAGAACATTGCTGGGACAGTTAGCATGCCAATCAATTGCGTGATCCTGGATAAATCAGGCCCCCCGGCGGGACCTCTCCAGATCACAGGTCTCACGGCTGAGGAATGCACTCTGTCATGGGGTCCGCCTCAGGAGCCAGGTGGTGCTGAGATCACACACTATGTTGTTGAGAAGCGCGAGACTAGCCGCTTGGCCTGGACACTAGTGAAGGACAACGTCACCAAAACCTACTTTACCGTCAGAGGACTGCTGAAGGGCAATGAATACACCTTCCGGGTTTTGGCCATGAACAAGCATGGAAGCGGTGAGGCTTTGGAGAGTGAGCCTGTCAAGGTCACCGACCCGTACACTTTTGCCACAGCTCCCCTCAACGTTGACGTCACCGACATCACTGGAGACTCAATGACCCTCACGTGGTGCAAACCGATGAGTGACGGAGGGAGTCCCATCACCGGCTACGTGATTGAGCGCCGGGAGAAGACCGGCATGCACTGGATCCGTGTCAATCGAGACGCAGTCGCCGAATGTACGACGGTAGCGACCAAACTGCGTCAGGGGTGCGAGTATGACTTCAGGGTCTATGCTGAAAATGCCGCTGGGCTGAGCCCTCCGAGTGAAACCTCCGCTTCGTTCAGAGCGGTCGATCCTCTGGCCGTTCCCGTTTCTCCGTCCAAGCCCAAGATTGTGAATTCAACCAAGGACAGTGTGTCCATTGCTTGGAAACCACCTAGTGATAACGGAGGCGCTCCCGTTCTTGGATATAGTGTAGAATACAGGTCCCACGTTCGCAAACCAGTACCGGCGGTGGCGGAAGATGACGGGGAATATGAAGAAGGGGAAAAGGAGGAACCAGAGTCACCAGAAGAACTGCAGAGATGGGTTGAAGCCATTTCGCTTACCAAAAGCTTGGAGTTCACAGTCAGCGGACTCAAATCTGAGACGGAATATGAATTCTGTGTCCAAGCCATAAATAAAGTGGGCAGAAGTCCCCGCAGCCGCTGTTCTGATGTGGCTTTGGCGGTGGAAAGAACTGCAGAGCCGGCGTTCAATGTGGACATCGAGATGCGCAAAGTCCTTGTGGTTCAGCGCGGCGCAGCCTTTACCCTCAACGTTCCATTCAAAGGTAAACCCCTTCCCTCGGTGCAGTGGGCCAAGGAGGGCACAGACCTGAAGGTCAGAGGAACAATCGATTCAACAAACTCCAGCACTTCACTGACAATCGAAAAGTCGACAAGAAATGACTCGGGGGAATATTGTGTCAGTATTGAATCCCCGTTAGGAAAAGCAACATTACCCTTAGTTGTCAAGGTGCTTGACTCTCCCGGACCCCCGGTCAATGTCAAAGTTTCGGCAGTAACCAGGGACTCCGCAACCCTCGCTTGGGAAGCTCCTGAGAACGATGGCGGCGATGCAGTGAAGGCCTACCACGTTGAAAAGCGCGAGGCCAGTAAAAAGTCCTGGGTCTCTGTCACAACCAACTGCCACGCTTTGACGTACAAAGCGGAAGATCTGCTGGAAGGAGCCGTCTATTACTTTAGAGTCATCGGAGAGAACGAACATGGACTGGGAGTACCGCAGGAGGCGAAAGCTGGCACAAAAATAACAGGTAAGGTTCAGTCAGGTCACTTTTCACTTCACGATGCGCGCCAACTCTCTTTTCAATGGTCCGCTTCTGTGTCACAGAGGTGCCAAGCGTCCCCGCGAAACTCGGAGTCGCAAACGTCACAAAAGACAGCGTGACAATTGCCTGGACACGTCCCGAGTATGACGGTGGCAGTCGAGTGAAGGGTTACCTCATCGATGCTCTGGAGAAGGGCATGACCAAATGGGTCAAGTGCGCCACAGTGAGGACCACGAGCCACACGATAAAAAGCCTGAGAGAAGGCGCCGAGTACTTCTTCAGAGTGCGAGCTGAGAACCACGCTGGACTAAGCGAACCAAAAGAGATGATTGTGCCGGTTATCGTCAAGGAAGTTCACGGTACGTTACCTTATGTCTCTGTGAATGTCGGAAATGTTTCGCAATCGACAGCAAACCGCGGCGCGGCGATCGGTGCAACCCTATATTGTGAATGTACATGTGACGCCAAGTCTCGGCAGTAAAAAGGACGGCACTTTTGCTTTCCACGTTCCGTTTTCTTGAAGTTTGCCTTGCATTGCTCATCCAAGTCTTGCTTGAATTTCAACAGAAGCTCCTGAGTTTGATTTGAAGAACTACCCCAAGAATACGGTTTACGTCAGAGCTGGATCCGACCTGACCTTTGACCTACCACTGACTGGCAAGCCGATGCCTAAAGTGACTCTGTCCAAGAACAATGTTGTCATCAAGGGATCCAAAAGACTACTGACCGAAGTCACCCCCGACAGCTTAACGATCACCCTGAATGAAAGCGTGGCCAGTGACGCAGGAAAATACGAAGTAACCGCCTCCAACCCCGGCGGTGCCACCAAGATCTACATGAACTTCATTGTACTGGATAGACCCGGACCCCCTGTTGGACCTGTGGAGATCGGGGAGGTTGGAGAAACTACAGTGCACTTGAAATGGGCTGCGCCAGCGTATGATGGTGGCAGTCCCGTGACCAATTATGTCCTCCTGAAACGGGAAACGAGCACTCCTGCCTGGACAGAGGTGTCGACTAACATTGCGAGAAGCGAAATCAAGGCGACGAAGCTGACCAAAGGGGAGGAATATCAGTTCAGAATTAAGGCTCAGAACCGCTACGGTGTCAGCGACCACATTGACAGCAAGCCAGTTACGATCAAGCTTCCATTCAGTAAGTCAACGGGGCTTCGTCGATGACTTAGCCTTGACCGATTCACTGTTTCAAATGCGCCATTAACTCCAATTCTATCGTTTGAATTCCAGCCTTCCCCGGACCTCCGTCCACCCCTTGGGTTAGTTTTGTGTGTAGAGATAACGTGACCGTCTGCTGGAACGAACCGGTCAGCGACGGCGGCAATCCCGTGACCGGATACCACCTTCAGATGAAGGAACGGAGCAGCATCCTCTGGCAAAAGATCAATAAAACAGCAATACCGGGAAACCAGTTCCGGGTCACCAACATCTGCCCGGGTCTCATCTACGAGTTTAAGGTGGCAGCTGAAAATGCCGCCGGCATCGGAAAGATGAGCAAGACGTCCGAAGAGGTGCTGGCTATTGACGCATGTGGTGAGTAGTACTTCGCGTTCGTATGGTCGGGGCTTCCGTTTGCCCGTGGCGTAATCTGGCGCCCTTCTGTCTTCCCCACAACAGAGCCTCCCGCAAACGTCCACGTCACCGAAGTCACAAAGAACTCAGTCAGCCTCTCCTGGCAGAGGCCACCGTACGACGGTGGCAGTAAGATCACCGGCTACAGTGTGGAAAGGAGGGAAGCAGCCAGTGGCAGATGGGTGAAGGCCAACTTCACCAATATCCTGGAGATGGCCTTCACGGTGTCTGGGCTGAACCAGGACGAGTCTTACGAGTTCAGGGTGTTTGCAAAGAATGCCGTCGGCTCTGTCAGTAACCCTTCCCTAATTGCCGGCCCGGTCACTTGTATCGATGCACACGGTGAGCGCTCGCGTTCATTCCTTCTTGGGCCGCCGTCATTGGACGTGTGAAGAAACACGCGAGGCGTCGTGAACGTTGTCAATACTTTGTTGTGCAGGTGCTCCAGCCATTGACCTTCCTCCAGAGTATCTGGATGTGGTTCAGTACAAAGCCGGAACTTCCGTGAAAATCAGAGTGGGAATCATCGCCAAACCTCAGCCAAGGATTGAGTGGCTCAAAAATGGAAAGGAGCTTGTCGCTTCTTCTTCCTTGTGTGTGGAAAACACAACCGATTCGGCGGCCATCCTGATCAAGGATGCGACCCGCCGACACACCGGCTCGTATGAGATCAAGATAAAAAACAGCTTGGGCTCAGCGACCGCCTCGATTGCGGTCGAAATCCTCGGTATTCTGACAACATTGCTCCTTTTCTCGCGTTTGAAACGTTTCCTCTCCTCCTTCGGTTCTTTTTGCTGAATGCCGGCCCCTTTTCATCTCTCCTTAGACAAACCCGGACCCCCAGCCGGCAACATCAACTTTAACCTGATTACAGCCGACAGAATCACCTTCCGCTGGGAGCCTGTCTGTGAGGCCGACCAGGGCGGTTCCAAAGTGACGCACTACATCGTCGAGAGGCGCGAAACCAGCAGAGTGGTCTGGTCGACAGTCTCGGAGCGGCACGAGCAGACGTACATCTCCGTTGGCAAACTGGTGCGAGGAAATGAATACGTGTTCCGGGTCATGGCCGTGAACAAGTACGGCGTGGGAGAGCCGCTGGAGTCGGAGGCTGTCGTTGCCAAGAATGCTTTTGGTAAGCTTTGGAATGCAGGCCTGTTTTCACCGTCGGTTTCACAGTCGAGCGAGAGTTATCTTCTCCTGTCACCGGTCGTAAGAAACACAAAGGGATCACACATCTGCTCTTTCTGCGTTTTCATCAGTCACTCCGGGACAGCCGCATACGCCTGAGGTGAACATCATCGCTAAAACCACGATGGTGGTGGAATGGGAAAGCCCAGGTGTGGACGGGGGGAGCGCGGTTACCGGCTACTACTTGGAGAGGCGCGACAAAAAGAGTTTGCGCTGGATCCGAGTTTACAAAGACCCCATTCGTGACAACAAACAGACCGTCTACCATCTGACGGAAGGAAATGATTACCAGTATCGTGTCTGTGCCATCAACCAAGCTGGAGAAGGGCCCTTCTCTGATGTGTCCGACTTCTATCAGGCCGCAGATCCTGTCGGTAAGCGATCAGAGAGACCGGCTTCCAAAATGAGAATCGAAGACCGCCCGTGCCGACCGTGCCGTTTGCCGCGCAGATGCTCCAGACGAGCCCTGCAAGCTGAAGGTGATGGATTCTACAAAGACCTCGATCACATTGGGCTGGTCCAAGCCAGAGTGCAACGGAGGCAGCGAGGTGACCAGCTACATGGTGGAGAAACTTGTGGAGGGAGAGGAAGATTGGGCCATGGTTACCTCAAAGGGAGAGGTCAAGATGACCGAATATACTGTACATGACTTAAAGCCGGACGTTAACTACTTCTTCCGAGTTTCTGCCGTCAACTGCGCTGGCCGCGGGGAACCTCTGGAGATGACCGAGCCCGTACAGGCCAAAGATATCCTGGGTAAGTGACTTTGCAGACTTGAGAAATTTCTTCTTCCTCTTGTTTCCTTTGGTTTTTTTGTTTTATTTTAAATGACTGAAAATGAAAAATCATTTTCACAGAGGAGGCCCAGATTGACTCCGACGTCGCCATGAGAACTCACTACATTGTGAAGGCCGGCAAGGATGTGGAGCTGTCTGTTCCTTTGAAGGGTCGACCGTCTCCCGACGCTTCCTGGAGCAAAGGAGACGTATGCATTGACAACGATCCCTCTTACGAATTCCACCACTCCGACACGACCGCGGTCCTTGTGATGCGTGAGGTCACCAAGCTGGACACTGGAAAATATACAGTCAAGATTGAGAACGGCGTAGGAGAGCCCAAGACGCTAACCTTGTCCGTGAAGGTCCAGGACTCTCCAGCTCAGTGCAGGAACCTGACACTGAAAGACGTAGCCCGTGGAAAAGTCACTCTTTGCTGGGAGGCACCGCTCCTCGATGGCGGCGCTGAAATCACCAACTACATCGTTGAGAAGAAGGACTCTTCCAAGAGATCATACTCTGCAGTCACGAGCAAATGCACCGACACCACTTACACCATTGAAGATCTCTCTGAAAAGAGCTCCTTCTATTTCCGTGTACTCGCGGAGAATGAGAACGGTGTCGGTGAACCGTGCGAAACGCTTGAACCGGTGAAGGCTACGGAGACTCCCGGACCGGTCAAAGACGTTTCTATGAAGGATTCCTCAAAGACGTCAGTCACGCTGCAGTGGGCCAAGCCCGATTACGATGGCGGCAGCATCATCTCCGACTACATCGTCGAAAAGAAAGTCGCGGGTGAGGACTGGGCCCTGGGAGGAATGAGCCGACTCTGCGAGTTTGAGGTCAAACAACTGAAGGAGCACTCCGAGGTGCTCTTCAGAGTGGCTGCTCGAAATGAGAAGGGGCAGGGTGACTTTGTGAAAATCGGGCCAATCAAGGTCATTGACTATGTCATAACACCGGAAGCGAGCCTTGCCGACTACCCCGATGGAAGAATCTGCGTTCGCTTGGGTCACAATGTCCATATTGAGCTGCCATACAGAGGTAAACCCAAACCGTCGGTCTCGTGGCTGAAGGACAACCTTCCTCTGAAGGAAAGCAACCAAGTCCGCTTCAAGAAGACAGACAACAAAGCCACGCTCATGATAAAGAACGTGAAGAAAGAGAACGAGGGGAAATTCACACTTACTCTCGACAACCAAATCAACCGAAAGTCCTTCCACATCCACGTCATTACCCTCGGACCCCCGTCGAAGCCCCTCGGACCCATCCGCCTGGATGAAGTGAGAGCGGAAAGCGTCGTGATCTCCTGGGATGAGCCCAACGATGACGGCGGTGGAGACATCGACTGCTATACTGTCGAGAAGCGCGACGCCTCTCAGCCCGACTGGAAGATGGCGTGTTCCAGGGTGGAGGGAACTCAGTTCAAAGTGCCCAACCTGGTCAAGGGTGTCCAATATCAGTTCAGAGTGTGTGCTGAGAACAGGTATGGAGTCAGTGAACCCCTGGTCTCACAGATGGTCATTGCCAAGCACCAGTTCAGACCCCCGGGCCCACCAGGCCGGCCCGTTGTGTATAACGTCACCAATGACGGCATGACAATCCAGTGGGAGAAGCCTATTTATGACGGCGGCACCCCCATCCAGGGCTTCCATGTGGAGAAGAGGGAAAAAAACAGCGTCATGTGGCAGAAGGTGAACGCGGTGCTCATCAGAGAAACCGACTACAGGGTCCCGGGTCTCATTGAAGGCCTCGAGTACTCGTTCAGAGTGTACGCGCAGAATGATGCCGGCTGCAGCCGAACGAGCGATGAGAGCAAGCCCATCATGGCCGTCAGCCCCGTCGGTGAGTTCCAACCGCGGGCTCACGCACAGTGAAGAATCTCTTCACGAGCTCTTTTGCCAGACAAATGGTGAACTTCTGTCTTTCAGATCCTCCGGGCCAGCCTGACTACACTGACGTGACCGGTGACTCCATCACGCTGAAGTGGGATGCGCCCAAACGCGACGGCGGTAGCAAGATTAGCGGCTACAACATTGAGAAACGTCAGGGCCAGGGTCGTTGGTTCAAGGCCAACCTGACTGATGTGCAGGACTGCCAGCACACTGTGACGGGCTTGACGACGAATGAGCGCTACGAGTTCAGGGTGATTGCCAGAAATGCCATCGGAGTCGTCAGTCCCCCGTCCAACTCGTCCGGTTTGATTGTCGTCCGAAGCGAGAACGGTAAGCAAAGATAAGCCGGCGGGAGCGTGGGAGAGTGAGCGATAAAATGACCATCCGTTTCTCGTCCACTCCACTGATTGATTGCCTTTTCTTCTCAACCAGCCGCCCCTCACATTGAATTTGGCCCGGAGTATTTTGAGGGTTTGACTGTCAAAGCGGGTGACAACATCAGAGTGAAGGTGGCCATCGCCGGACGGCCCGTGCCCAAGGTGGTCTGGTACAGAGATGGTGTGGAAATCACCAAAAAGATGATGGATATTGTCACCGTTTCCGGATACAGCACTCTTTTCATCAGAGACGCCGACCGTACTCACCGCGGTCTCTACACCGTTGAAGCCATCAATGGATCGGGCAGCAAAAAGGAGGACCTCCTGGTTCAAGTACAAGGTGCGCACTTGTCTCTGTTGATGACGGCACAGAATGCTACAAGGGATTTCTCGACTTGTAACTCGAACTCTCTCGCGTGACGCAGACACCCCCGGGGAACCGCTAGGACCCATCGTGTTCAGCAACATCTCGGAGGGCAGATGCACTCTGTCCTGGAATCCGCCGGAGAACGACGGCTGCTCAGAAATTTCACATTACATCATCGAGAAGCGCGAAACATCCAAGATCTCTTGGGCGTTAGTGTCCGATGACTGTCGCGAGTGCACGTTCGCCGCCACCAAACTCATGAAGATCAATGAGTACCAGTTCAGGGTTTCGGCTGTGAACAAGTTTGGTGCGGGCAGGCCGTTGGAATCCTGCCCCGTTATTGCACAGCTGCAATACAGTAAGTCACGAGATTGACCTTTTTCATTTGACAGAATCTCTTTCCTCTTGCTCTTCACGTATTGCCATTGACCGTTTCTTCCCAGCCGCCCCCGATTCTCCAGGCACTCCTGATGCCACCGAGGTCACAGCGGAAAGCATAACTTTGGCCTGGACTCCTCCAACATCTGATGGCGGGAGCCCCATTCTTCACTACATTCTGGAAAAACGAGAGAAGAAGACCGTCCGTTTCTACCGGGTGCTTTCAAAGAAGCCCATCGCCGAATGTGCTCACACGGTTTCTCATCTCACCGAGGACGTGGAATACGAGTTCCGGGTCAATGCCGTGAATGACGCCGGTATCGGCTCTCCGAGCAATATCTCCCTGCCCATTAAGGCTGCCGGGCCAAAGGATATCCCCTGTGCTCCATCTGTGGTCTGCGTGTATGATTCCACAAATACCTCGATCAGTCTGGAATGGAGCAAACCTGCAGACGACGGAGGTTCTGATATCCTGGGCTACATTGTTGAGATGGCCAAGGGCGATGAACCTGACTGGAGCAGAGTAAACGGAGAGCTCGTGACACAAACGCAGTACGCGGTGACCGGTCTAGACACTGGGGTTGAGTACAAGTTCCGAGTGGCCGCTGTAAATCAAGTCGGGAGAGGTGAGGACATGGCCACTTTAGAACCGGCTCGGGCCATCGACAGACTCGCACCGCCGCAGGTGGACATTGATGCCGCCTTCAAGCAAACGCATATTGTCAAGGCTGGAGGCTCAGTGAAACTAGGCGTCCAATTCAGGGGGAAGCCTGTCCCGGTCGCCACCTGGCTGAAAGAAGAAGGAGCGCTGGGTGTGATGTCAGAGGTCACCACTGCGGAGGGCAGCAGTACTCTACATCTTGAAAACTGCTCTCGAAGTGATTCAGGCAAATACACTGTCAATCTGGAGAACAGCAGCGGTAGCAAGGCCGTTACTTTCACCGTGAGAGTCATGGACACTCCGGGAGCTCCTCAGGCGTTAGCCTTCCAAGAGGTGTCCAGAGGCTCAGTCACACTTGCGTGGCAGCCTCCACTCAACGATGGCGGAGCGCGAATCCACCACTACGTTGTCGAGAGGCGTGAGGCGACCCGTCGCACGTGGCAGCAGTCCGGGGGCAAATGCACTCAGAATGTCATGAAAATCCAGGACCTCCTGGAGGGAGTGCCATACTTCTTCAGGGTCTCCGCGGAGAACCAGCACGGTGTCGGTGAGCCGCTGGAGATGACAGAGCCCGTCATCGCCACAGCTGAGCCAGCGCCGCCAAAGAGACTGGACATTGTGGACACCACAGACAGCTCGGTGTCCCTAAGCTGGCTGAAGCCGGAGCACGACGGCGGCAGCCGTGTCCAGTGTTACGTCATCGAGACTAGGCTGAAGGGGACGGATAAGTGGTTCGTGGTTGGCACCGCCAAGAACCTCTCCTACGTGGTCGAAAAGCTCAACAAGGGAGATGAGTATCACTTCCGCGTGAAAGCTAGGAATGAGTCTGGCCTCAGCAGACCCAGGGAAACTCCAGCTCCAGTGTTGGTCAGAGAGCCACACATCGAACCTGCTGCTGATCTCAGCGAGATCAGCAATCAGCTGATCACGTGCAGATCTGGCAGCGTCTTCACAATTGACGTTCCCATTAGTGGGAGGCCCGCTCCCACGGTAGCCTGGAGGCTGGAGGAGATGAGGTTGAAGAACTCGGAGCGAGTTTCCGTTAAAGTGACGAAAGACAGAACGAGCATATCCGTCAAGGACGCCATGAGGGGCGATGGTGGAAAATACTACCTGACCCTGGAGAACGTCGCCGGAACCAAGACCTTTACGATTGACGTGAATGTTACGGGTCGGCCCAATCCTCCACTGGGGCCTGTTGAGATCTCAAATATCACCTCCCAATCCTGTGTCGTCAACTGGGATGCACCGGAGGACGATGGCGGCACCGACATTACCAACTACATTGTGGAGAAGCGCGAATCCGGTTCCAGCGCCTGGCAGCTGATCAACTCCAGTGTGAAGCGCACGTCTCTCCATGTCAGTCACCTGACCAAGTACATGCAGTACACCTTCAGGGTCTCCGCCGAGAACAGATTTGGCGTCAGCAAGCCGACCGAGTCGGAGACCATCGTTGCGGAGCATCCTTACAGTAAGTACAATTCCGCAATCTGAACGACGACAACACTTTGGATCGCAAAAGGCATGAATGGCTCACGAACTTCACGTTTGACTGCGACAGCACCTCCCGGACCCCCAACAAGGCCATCCGTCTTGAACATCTCTGCCAACACGATGACCTTGAAGTGGGAGGAGCCCTATCACGACGGCGGCAGCGAGGTGACAGGTTACTGGATTGAGAAGAAAGAGCGAAACAATATTCTTTGGGTGAGGGAAAACAAGATCCCATGCTTTGAGTGCTTTTATAAGGCGGAAGACCTCGTTGAAGGCCTCGAGTACCAGTTCCGAGTTTATGCGATGAACAGTGCCGGTCTGAGCAAGGCCAGCGAAGCCTCCAAAGGAGCAGTCGCCCAAAACCCCGTCGGTGAGTATTGCTCGCCCCCGCAAATGTTGATCACCTCCGACCTACGACTCACACGAGTCAACGTTTCCATTTTTAGACGCGCCAAGCAAGCCAGAAGTGACAAATGTAACCAGGACCACAGTGTCGCTCAAATGGCTGCCGCCGCTGAATGACGGTGGCAGTCCAATCGTCGGATACGTCATTGAGCGTAAACCATTCACCTTGACCGGCGAGGGCCGCTGGCTGAAGTGTAACTACACGAACGTGACTGACACTTTCTACACCGTTACCGCCCTGGGAGAAGGAGAACCCTACGAGTTCAGAGTCATTGCCAAGAATGCCAACCAGGTCTTTAGCGCCCCATCAGATTCCACCGGTTCCGTGCAGTGCAAGACTGACTTTGGTAAGCTCTTTGAGGTATTTGTGAAGATCTGATGTCACGTACAGTATGCGGCAAATACCCAGGCCGACCGCGCGGATGCAGCGAGTGTAAAATAAATATGTCGATATGTTACGCTAGAACCTCCAAAGGCTCAGCTGGATGGCAAACTCCTGTCTGAAGTTGTTATGGTGAGAGCGGGGTCAGACCTGGTTCTGGACGCTGCGGTGGGTGGCAGGCCTGACCCCAAAGCTTCCTGGTCCAAGGGCAGCAGGGAACTGGAGTTATGCGAGAAGTACCACTTGCGATACACAGCCAGCCGGGCGACGGCCATCATCAAGTTCTGTGACAGAGATGACACCGGCAAGTATATTCTCACCGTCAGGAACGTGAGTGGAACAAAGACTGCCGAAGTCAACGTCAAAGTCCTCGGTGAGTAGGCGTGCGTCGTATCGGTCATCAAAATCCTTTTCAGACCCGGAGGCGACTAACAACGCGGTGGCGAATGTTTCTAGACACCCCAGGGGCGTGCGAAGGCGGCATCCAGATCAGCAAGGTCACAGAGGAGTCGTGCACGCTGAGCTGGAAGCCACCTTTGGAGGACGGCGGTGACGAGGTGTCCCACTACCTCGTCGAGAGGAGGGACACCAACAGACTGAACTGGGTTTTCATGCATGCCGAGTGCAAGGAGCTGACCTGTGGCATCACCGGACTTGTCAAGAACACAGAATACTTGTTCCGAGTCCGGGGAATCAACAAGTACGGCCCCGGAGTCCCGCTTCTCTCCGAGCCCATGGTCGCCAGAAACACTTTCAGTGAGTGTTACCGTCCGGCCGTGTGCAAAATCAAAATGTGTGCGAAACGCATTTCCTTCATGGCGTCGCTTGCAGTCGGAAGTTTTCGCTCGTGGTTTTCCCGCACGTCAATGACCGCTTTGTTGGATCGTAGTCCTAGCGGCATGCGGTGCTGCCGTCACGTAGACGGTAACGCCACGTTCCGCTACGCGACGGGCTTGCCTTCCAGCAATCATCGTTATTATAACCCCCGCCTGCCGGAGTTGTCGATTTCAACCTGAAGCACATCCTCTTCCAGCTGTGCCAACTCCACCGAGTGCACCGGAGATCCTGGTGTCCGGAAAGGACTTTGCGACCATTGAGTGGCTGAAGCCTGAGAGCGATGGCGGCAGTCCGTTGGTCCACTATCTGGTTGAGAGGCGTGAGAAGAAGAGCGCCCGCTGGGTGAAGGTGAACAGAAGCGGAGCTCATCTCGACACGACACTGAAAGTGTCGGGTTTGACCGAAGGCAACGTCTACCAGTTCAGGGTCACTGCCGTCAACAAGGCTGGAGAGAGTGAGCCCAGTGAGGTTTCTCTCTATGTTGTCTGCAGAGAGCCGACATGTAAGTTCGGCAGTCGCTGATGGACAAATACAATTTGTTGGTGACGCGCCGACCGGCCGTGACCGCCGATGGCTGCTTTTAAAATCTCTCCCTCCCCTCGTCTTAGGCACCCCGTCTGCCCCCTCTGTACCTCGTATCACTGACACCCATGCTGACAGCATCAGCTTGGCCTGGTCCCGCCCCGTGGAGGACGGAGGAGCTGATGTGCTGGCCTACATTTTGGAAATGCAGGAAGCTGGGACAGAGGAGTGGACAAAGGCCCACGAGAAGACGCTGCGGACTTCGGAACACACGGCGACCGGACTTTGCTCGGGGAAGAAGTATAGCTTCCGAGTGGCCGGCCTCAACATCAACGGCACCGGAGACTTCAGCGAGCCCTGTGCCGAAACAGAGCCAGTGGAGAGAATCGGTATGTTGCCCGTTCGATCGGAAGAATATCATTTTCTCTCCTGCTAAGAACGACAGACAGACAGACAGGCTGAACAGGCTCATTCATTATGATCTCGACCCAACAGAAACTCCTGACTTGGAGCTCCACGATGATCTGAAGAAGACCATCTGCCTGCGTGCCGGCGGTTCTCTGCGTCTCTTTGTCAATGTTAGCGGCCGTCCCGCTCCGACAATCATTTGGAGCAAGCCGGGCGTCGACCTTAACAGCCGAGGCTTCGTCGAGGTCACCCACAACTCAACCACGCTCATCATTGACAAGGTCCACCGATACGATGCTGGAAAATACACGCTGGTGGCCGAGAACTCTGCCGGGAAACGAGAAGTCGATATTCTGGTCAAAGTCTACGGTAAGCGGACGACCGTGTCACGAGTCGATGCGTACGTCGTGATTCGGACTATTTAGGAATGCTGTATCCAAATTGTGAACTTTTTTTTTTGGAATTCTAGACACGCCGGGACCGACAGGACCGATCAAGATCAAGGAACTGACCAAAGAATACGCCACCATCTCCTGGGATGCCCCGACTGTCGACGGCGGAGCCCCTGTCAATAATTACATTCTTGAGAGGCGCGAGGCCTCCATGAGAGCCTACAAAACCGTCACTTCCAAGTGCAGCAAGACATCCTTCAAGATTGAGGGCCTGATGGAGGGCATGCTGTATTACTTCCGCGTCCTGCCTGAAAACATTTACGGTGTCGGTGAGCCTCGCGAGACATCGGACGTCGTCCTGGTTTGCGAGGTGCCTCACCCGCCGCGCAAATTGGAGGTGGTCGATGTCACCAAAAGCGCCGTTTCGTTGGGCTGGGAGAAACCCGAGCACGACGGAGGTAGCAGACTGACCGGTTACGTGGTTGAGGCCTGCAAATTTGGCACCGACAAGTGGATGAAGGTGGCCTCGCTCAAGCTAACCGACTTTGAGCACACCATTGAGAAGCTGAATGAAGGGGAGCAGTACTTGTTCAGAATCAAAGCCATCAACAGTCGAGGTGCCGGTGAAGCAAAGGAGCTGGTCGCACCGGTGACCGTCAAAGAACAAAGAGGTGACCGGCATAGTCATAGTCAGAGCGTTTTGATTTTTTTGGTCTTTTTGCACGAGACCAAACATGTTTTTTCGCCTTTCCTAAACATTGCGGGGGCGGGGCGGGGCTTCTTGTTTTTTTCCAGTGATGCCCGCAGCGGATTTCACAAGCCTTCCGCAGAAAGCCGTTCACCTTCTGGCCGGTAAAACCCTGGAGCTGGACCTGCCGATCGTCGGCAGGCCTCCCCCGTCTTGCTTCTGGTTCTTTGGCGAAAGTAGGATCAAAATCACAGACCGTGTCAAGATCCGGAGCACCGGCAACTTTTCCAAACTAACCATTGCCGACACGACCATTGACGATACTGGAAACTACACCTTGGAGTTGAAGAACGCTGTTGGTGTTACCGCCGAGGTCATCAAGGTTGTCATTCTCTGTAAGGAAACCCCTGCGGATGGGCCTTATCTTTGATATGTTCAGATATGTTCAGGTGAAATATGGTCAGAGGTGGGCGGAGTAGCCACCACGCATTGTACTCAAGCAGGAGCTCAGTCTGTTACTTTAGAATAAGAGCATACATGCATAATGGCGTGGAATGGAATAAAAAACAAGCATTGGCTTTATTCACACAAACGATGGAATGAAGAAGCTTCCTGTTGACCAAGTCTAATAACAACATGGAGGCTTTTTTTGGAGCTGCGTCTTTTCGTTCCGAAGCAGTCGTGCGTTAGCATAGCTGTGTGTATGTGTATGTGTGTGTGTGTATGTGTGTGTGTGTGTGTGTGTGTGTGTGTGTGTGTGTGTGTGTGTGTGTATCTATCTATATCTATATACTGTATATAGACATAGACAGATAGATAAAGATAGATAGATAGACACACACACACACACACACACCAGTAAAAACTTTAATCCAAACTATGTGGCGTGTATAATTTGTCCCAAAATGTTGCTTGTGTTAATGCGATGAAGTCAATGTAGTACGTTACTACCCACTACTGAATATGGAAGACATTGAACCTGATTTCATACAACAAAAGAAGTGCGGTCGGAATCATTTTGGCACTCTGATTTTCTCTCAGCCAAACCCGACGAACCAGAAGGACCAATCCGATTTGATGAGATTGACGCCACCACAGTCACCTGTAGCTGGGATCCTCCTGCCAGGGACGGCGGAGCTCCGGTCAGTGGCTACGCGGTGGAGCAACGAGATGCCCACAGACCAGGCTGGGTGCCGGTTTCGGACTCTGTCAGTCGACCCACCTTCAAATTTGAGAACCTGACTGAGGGAGAAGAGTACGTCTTCCGTGCGGCTGCTGTGAATCACTACGGCACCGGAGAATTCTTACAGTCTGAGATTGTCACCTGTCGGAGCCTGACAAGTAACGACTGTTTTTTTTTTTTTTTTTTTAATTCCCAAAAGTAGATGTGCTCATAAGCCCTGACAGAAGGCTAACGTGTTGTCTCACCTCCACAGATGTGTCTGGATCTCCCGGCCGACCGACTATTTTTGATGTTTCACGCGACGGCATGACTGTTGCCTGGAACCCGCCAGAAGAGGACGGCGGGCTGGAGGTTTCCGGCTACATCATCGAGCGCAAAGAAGTCCGGGCTGACAGATGGGTGCGTGCCAACAAGAATCCCGTCACCATGAACAGATACCGCTCGACGGAGCTCATCGAAGGCCTGGAGTACGAACACAGAATCATCGCTATCAACGCACGCGGATTAAGCAAACCAAGTTTGCCTTCGAAACCAGCTGTGGCGTCAGATCCCATCGGTGAGAGATCAGCAACACCCAAATGAAATATTTCTGCGTTTTTTTTTTTTCTGCACAGCACTTTGTCAAGTCTCAATGTTTTGATTCATTTCACGTTGACAGTCGGATCCATAAAACCGTAACTCTCTTTCTGTCCCGGTCAGATCCGCCCGGTTGCCCGCAGAACCCTCGGATCACGGAAACCACCAAGTCGTCCGTCTCACTGGCTTGGAGTCCCCCCGATGATGAGGGAGACGCGAGAGTGGACGGGTACCTCATTGAGATGCAGAAAGTGGGCACCATGGCTTGGCTCAAATGCAACACCACCCCATCTCTGATCTGCGAGTACACACTGACCAACATGCCACAAGGAGAGGAGTTCAAATTCCGAGTACTGGCCTGCAACGCGGGAGGTTCCGGCGAGCCGGCCGAAGTTCCTGGAACTATCGCCGTCACAGAGATGTTTGGTAAGCACGTACGGGAATGACCACGCCGGCTACAGTCACCGTGTTGTTTTCATGGAAGTCAGTGGAAAAATAACTCGCATTTCTACCCTTTGGCTCGCCAGAATCTCCCGATTGTGAACTCGAGCTGAAATACAAAGACGTGTACGTGGTTCGTCACGGCGGGGTGGTCCGGCTCTCTCTTCCCATCAAGGGGAAACCTCCCCCCACCTGCTCGTGGTCAAAGGACAGCGGGCCACTGTCACTCAAGGCCATGGTTGCTTTCACCGGAGACACCAGTGAACTGGTGATCAAAGGAGCCGAGAGGAGCGACTCCGGTGTATATGAGCTGTGCTTGGAAAATAAAGTTGGCAGGAAGAAGGCCCAAATCAAGGTCAATGTCATTGGCCGTCCGAGTGCTCCAGAAGGACCGTTAACGTTTGAGGAAATCCAGGCCAACTCTGTGAAGGTGTCCTGGAAAGTGCCCGCCGACGACGGCGGTGCCGCGATACTCGGTTACATTGTTGAAAGAAGAGAGGTCACCAGAAATGCGTGGTACACGGTGGACAGCAGGGTGACTGATAACCAGCTGCTTGTCAAGGGCCTAAACGAAGGAACAGAATATCACTTTAAGGTTACCGCTGAGAACTCTTTTGGTATCGGTCCATCGCTGAAGTCGGAGCAGCCGCTGGTGCCCAAGACTCCGCTTTGTAAGTCTTCTTGCTTTTCCCATCACGTGCCAGAATCGATTCAACAGCTGTTGGTGAGCCGGGAAACTCTCGTTTGCAAAATAGGCCCACCGCAGCCTTCCGGTACCCCGCCGGAGATCGTGGATGTCACCAAGAGCTCCGTGGCACTGACATGGTCCAGACCAAAGGATGACGGAGGGTCTTCCGTCACCGGTTACTTCATCGAGTACAAGGAGGCGTCTGCGGAGCAATGGTCTCGTCACCCCGCCAGGATTCCCTCCACCACGTTTACCCTGTCTGGCCTCACGGCAAATGCGGACTATCACTTCCGTATTTTTGCGGTCAATGACATCGGCGAGAGTGAGGCCGGACCCGTGTCAGATACAGTCACGTGCAAAGATCCATTCGGTGAGTCATTATATTTGAGGGAAGTCAAAGGCTTGACCGCCAACCGCCTTCCTTTCAAAGACACGTCCTTTCATTCGCATGAAGAGTTCTCATCTCTCGTCTCACTCGCGCTCTTGCGTGGCTGCGGTCAGTAAGGACATTTGACTTTGCTTTGCTTGTTTGTACCTTGCAGACAAGCCAAGCCAGCCGGGTGAAATTGATACAACAACTGTGACGAACAACTTGATCACCATTCGCTGGCAAGCTCCAGAGTGTGATGGTGGAAAAGAGGTCCTGGGCTATTGGGTGGAATACAGGAAGTCCACTGAAAGCACCTGGAAGAAATGCCACAGGGAGAGGCTGAAAGAACAGGAGTTCACCATGCGTGGCCTGGCTGAAGCTACTGAATATGAGTTCAGAGTACTTGCCGAGAATGAGACCGGAATAAGCAGGCCTCGACGGACAGCCACTTGCATTAAGACTAAACTGAGTGGTACGTAGACTATCTATCGTTCTATCCATCTACCGCTCTCTCTCTCTCTCATATACAGGCATATATATATATGAATGAAGATATCAATTGTTGTCACCAGACAATCAGCCACCTGTTCACATGTGAGACTTTGTGTATCTCTCTGCTTGCCCCTGACCTAGTTGAAACAAAACCAAGTCTGAGAAAGGAAATGGATGAAGTCACGGAGAAGCTTGGACAGCCCGCTGTCATGAAGTGCCAGATCATCGGCAGGCCTGTTCCAGAGATCCGGTGGTACCACGCGGGAAAGGAGATCGTCGAGTCCCGCAAATACGAGATGAGCTCCGATGGCCGTAACCACTCCCTTTCCGTCATGACCGACCAACAAGAAGACGAGGGAGAATACACCTGTAAGGCTACCAACGATGCCGGAGAAGCAGAAACCACAGGAGTTCTCGTCCTGGAAGCCGCTCCCTCCTTCCACTCCGACTACCCGTTGAAGAGCACCTACTACGCCGGTCTGGGAACAACCCTGCGCATCCACGCTGTGTACATTGGCCGTCCTGCACCAAAGATTATGTGGCTCCAGGAGGCGAAGACCTTGGAGAACTCGGAGGACGTCAGTATCGAGACCACGGAGCATTATACCCACCTCATCATCAAGAACGTGCAGCGCAGAATCCACGGAGGAAAATACAGGATCCGACTGCACAACCACTTTGGCAGGGCCGACACCGCCTTTAATGTTGAAATCTACGGTACGTCCTCACACCTCGGCGAGTACTAGCTTTGCCTTGGTCAAAGCGATCACGATTCCGATGCGCCGCAATCCTTTGTTTGCAGACAAACCTGACGCCCCCCAGGGTCCCATCGTTCTGGAGGCGCTCCTGAAGAACTCTGTCATCATCAGCTGGAAGCCTCCCGGCGACGACGGCGGATGCCTGATTACCAACTACATCGTGGAGAAGCGCGAGGACAAGGAAGGAAGCGAGTGGGAACTGGTGTCATCATCCATTAATGGCACAACCTGTCGCGTGCCCAACCTGACCGACAGCGTTGGATACTTTTTCCGCGTATACGCCCAGAATCGCAATGGCAACAGCGAGCCGCTTGAACTCATCGCGCCGATCCTCATTAAGAGCCAATTGGGTTTGTTCAGTCCACAAGCTAATCTTCACCAAATTCAGACAAACGCCGTGCTGCTGTACTGACAAAACATTTTCTTGTCCGCAGAGAAACCATCACCGCCTCAGGCAATAGTTGTTTCTGGAATCACCAAAGACTCCTGCGTGGTTTCCTGGAAGCCTCCCCTCAGTGACGGCGGCTCCAAAATCAAGAGCTATTGCCTTGAGAAGAAGCAAAAGAGGACCAAGAAAGAATGGGGCGAATGGACGCCGGTGACCGCAGATGAGATCAAACAGACGGTCTTTTCCGTCAAATGCTTGTCAGAGGGCATCGAACATGTATTTCGGGTGAAGTGCGAGAACCTCGGAGGACAAAGTGACTACAGTGAGGAGAGTGCTCCCATTGTCCCCGCCGTAGCGGTTGACGTTCGAGCGCCTGCGTTCAGGGAGGAGCTGAGGAATATAAGCGTCAAACACAAGAGCAACGCTACGCTCGTCTGCAAGATCACAGGTCAGCCCAAACCCGTCATCAAGTGGTTCCGACGAGGAAAGGAGATCCATTCGGATGGAAAGAAGATCAAGATTCAAGAATTCAAGGGAGGTTACCACCAACTGGTCATCGCCGAGGCTGACGAGGAAGACTCGACTGTGTACCAGATCAGGGCAACCAACCAAGGAGGTTCCATCTGTGCTACCATCTCTCTGGATGTTGAAAGTAAGAATACATTGCATGGTTTTTTTTTTTGAGGGTGGGGGTGGGGGGGGGGACAAATATGTTATTACTTACTTGTTCTCAACAACAGATGTTCTCTTCACAATGACTACGTTTTCCTCTGTTATCAGTTCCTGCAAAGATCCACCTTCCCAAGAACCTCAAGGACAAAGAAGCAATTCCTGCCCTGCGTGGAGAAATGGTCAATATTAAGATACCTTTCGGTGGCAAGCCAGATCCTGTCATCACATGGCAGAAGGGACAAGATCTTATCGACAGCAATGGCCACTACCAAGTCATCGTCACGCGATCCTTCACTTCTTTGGTGTTCCCCAACGGGGTGGAGAAGAGGGACGCTGGATTCTACATTGTCTGCGCTAAAAACAGATTTGGGATTGATCAGCAGACGGTCGAGCTGGACGTGGCGGATGTCCCTGATCCCCCGCGCGGCATTAAAGCCAGCGATGTCTCTCGAGACTGCGTCACACTTAATTGGGTTGCCCCAGCAAACGATGGCGGCAGCAGGGTGATCAGTTACACGATTGAAAAGTGCCCCACCACAGCCGAGATGTGGGAGCGCGTCGCTCAATCTCGTGACACCCGCTACACTGTTATCAATCTCTTCGGGGGAACGAGCTATCAGTTCAGAGTCATCGCCGAGAACAAATTTGGACAGAGTGCCCCGTCCGAGAGCAGCGGACCCGTCATGACGAAGGAGGACAAATCCAGAGTTCTTCTCTATGACAGGGAGGTTGACGAGACAGGGCACGTTCCCAGAAGCAAAGCCCAACACTCTGATGCGAAGAATCTGCATCACAGATTTGCTATTGCAGAAGAATTGGGAAGAGGTCAGTTTGGTATCGTCCACCGCTGTGTGAGCATCAGCTCTGAGAAGACCTACATGGCTAAATTTGTCAAAGTCAGGGGTGCGGATCAGGCGATTGTGAAGAAAGAGATAGCGACACTGAACCTGGCCAAGCACGCCAACTTCCTCCTTCTCCACGAGTCATTCGATAGCCCAGAGGAGCTGGTCCTGATCTACGACTTCATCTCAGGCGGCGACATCTTTGAGCGTCTCAACGCAGCAGAGTTTGAGCTCAATGAGCGAGAGATCGCCAATTACATTCGGCAGATCTGCTCCGCCCTCGAGTTTCTGCACAGTCAGAGCTACGGGCATTTTGACATCAGACCCGAGAACGTCGTGTACGCGACAAGAACCAGCTCCGTTGTAAAAATCATCGAGTTGGGCCAGTGCAGACACCTGACGCCGGGAGAGCAAATCAAGGTCCAGTACACCACTGTGGAGTACGCCGCCCCTGAGATCCACCAGTGTGACATGGTGAGCACCGTGACCGACATGTGGTCAGTCGGCGTCCTGTCCTACGTACTCCTCAGTGGACTCAATCCATTCGTGGCCGAAACCAACCAGCAGATGATTGACAACATTTCAAACGCAGCCTACAGCTACGATGACGAATCCTTCAAGCGGGTCAGCGTTGAAGCGTTGGACTTCACAGACCGCTTAATGACGAAGGAACGCAAGCACCGCATGACCGCTGCCGAGGCGCTGCTGCATCCGTGGTTGTCCGCGCCTGCGGAACATTTGAGTACCGGAACCATCCAGAGCACCAGACACAAGAGATACTACCAGACAATGGCGAGGAAAGAATGGAATACCGCCGTGTCTGCGGCTCGCGTGGCCAGCGGCGGCTCGATTAGGTCCCAGCGAGGCGTGTTCATCGCCAAGGTGAAGATCGCTCCGTTTGAACACGGACCGGTCGGAGGCCAGGTCGGACACTTGGTGGCCAGCGAGGGTGACAGTGCCAAGTTCATCTGCAACATTGACAACTATGACAGCACCACTGAGGTCACTTGGTATTGCGGCGTCAGGCAACTGGAAGCTAGCGACAGGTACAAAATCGATTATGACGACGGCCTGGCGGCGATCACGATCGCCAAGGTGACGAGAGCGGACGACGGCACGTACAGATGCAAAGTCGTCAATGAATACGGCGAGGACAGCGTCTACGCGGAGCTCTTCGTCAACGGCGTCAGGTCATACCGTGACTTCTTCACCGCTCGCGTGGTCAAGAGGACCAAGCGTCGAATCGACACGGCCAGAATGCTTCAGAAGCCGCCGGAGTTCACCCTTCCGCTGGTTAACCACACGGCATACGTTGGCGAGGACGTGCGCTTTGGCGTGACCATCACCGTTCACCCCGAGCCCCGCGTCACGTGGCACAAATCTGGACAAAAGCTGCTCCCCGGAGAGGATGACAAAAAGTACACCTTCATCAGTGACACAGGCCTGTACCAGCTCGTTATCCACAGCGTCGACGATGACGACGATGCAGAGTACAGCGTCGTAGCCCGCAACCGGTACGGCGACGACACCTGCAAGGCTCGTCTTACCGTGGTTCCTCGGCCGAAACCGGCAGACCTCACCATCAGGCCCATGTTCAAGCGCCTTCTTGCCAATGTCGAGTGCAGAGAGGGCCAGAACGTTCGCTTTGAAATCAGGGTGTCGGGACACCCGGCGCTCAAGTGGGAAAAGGATGGCACGCCCATCGCCTTCGGGCCATCTATCGAACTCGTGCACGAGGGCTTGGATTATTTCATTCTTCACGTGAGAGACACGCTGCCTGAAGACTCCGGTGTATACCGAGTGACCGCAACCAACTCTGCTGGATCCGCCAGTTGCCAGGCAACGCTAAAAGTCGAACGCGTCGCCCACGTCAAGAAAGTTTACGAGAGCAGCCAGAAGGAGCGGGCGAGTTTGACTCAGAAGGAGGAATTGGACAAAAAAGTGAGGCTGCATCAGATTTTGTCAGACACCGTCGTCTTACCGTTACCTCCTGCGGCAGTGCAGGCTGTCAGGGAAGCGGCGACCGTGTTCAAACCCGCCGTGCCCACTAAAAAGGGCGAGAAGTCGGAGGCCGAAAAACAGAAAGAGAAAGAGGAGCGGAAGAAACGGGCCGATGAGAAAAGACTACGCATGCCGTACGATGTACCCGCGCCACGGGTCGTGAACCAGGCTGTGCTCGAAGAGGACGTGGAAATCAAACACTTCAAGCCACTGTCGGATATGAAGTGGTACAAGAAGCTCAGGGATCAGTATGAATTCCCGGAGCCCTTGGAGAAAATTAGGCAGAAGCGGATGAAGCGTATTCGTCTCTCCAGGTGGGAGGAGTTCTACGAGGTGCCGATCAGGATCAAGGACCAGTACAAGCCAAGGTGGCGCATCCCATCCGTGACTCGGGACGATTTGGAGACGGTGAGGCCGTCGAGGCGCCGCGTGGCTTCCCCGGAGGTGGATGTCTACCACAGGATCAGGAGAAGGTCCCTGGGCGACCTGTCGGACGAGGAGCTGCTACTGCCGGTGAAGGAGTATCTGTCCATGAAGACCACCGAGGAGGAGAGGCTTCGCCTGGAGGGAGAGCTGGAACTCGGGTACTCGGCTTCCCCGCCCAGCCTCAGCCCCGTCCGCTTTGAGCTGTCGGCGCTGCGCCCTTCGCCGCCCGTAAGAGCATATAGTGATGAGGAGGAGGCCCGAGCCTCGCCGAGGTACGACTCTTACCGAATTCCGTCCAAATACGAAGCCGGCCCCAGCTTTGTCGAGCTGCGGCAGCGCCATGACAAAGCCACGTACAGACCTCCCAGAGAGAAGCAAAGAGTCTACGAGGAGAGGGAGGATCAGGAGTTGCTCCGACCTCACGCAACCGCTCAGAGACTCTCCTCCTACAAGAGTCAACTCCAGCGCATGGAATTTGAGGAGAAGACTCGAAGTTTGAGGCAGGAAACGGCCGTCACTGTCACAAGAGCTTCGGAGAGCATCGAATCGGAGCACCTGACGTTTTTGGCTTCCGAATATGTCCCGAAACCCATGAAGAAGCTCTCCGAACCGGAGATGAAAGCTGCTCCCTCAGAAAAGGTGGTTAAAAAAGACAGCGCTTTGCCCAGAGTCGATTTTCTCTCCAGGTACGAGGAGAGAAAGCAGACTCTCAGGTCAGAGCGGAGGTCTGTGGAGAGAACGTCGGATTCTCCTTTCAGTCTCGACCACGTACCGCACATTAGCATCCGCTTGCGATCTCATCGCGTCGCCTCGGGCTCCGACGCCAGCTTCACCCTCAATGTCCGGGCCAGACCTGAGCCCGGAGTCAAGTGGTTCCACAACGGAAAGGAGATCAAGCCCAGCGACAAACACCGCATGAGCCATACGAGTGGACTTCTGACTCTCCAGATCAACAACTGTGTGACTGAAGACGCAGGAACGTACTCTGTGGTCTGCAGGAACATCAAAGGAGAGACTTCAGACAGTGCCACATTGGACGTAGCGACAGGATATGCTGCCTACTCTTCCACCCGCCGGGATGAGGAGCCGCCATCCTCCCATCTTACGGACGCGGCCGAAACGGAGGCGTACCGCATCTCGGCGGCGGCGGCCGAGGAAACGGTGGCCCAAACGGTGACAAAGAGCGTCAGTGTTGTCGAAAGGGAAAAAGCCGAGCCCGCGGTCCCTCCGAAGATCCTGAGCAAACCTCAGTCTCTGAGCGTCGAGGAGGGAGGTCTTGCCAGATTTGTCTGCGACGCGGACGGCGACCCGTCGCCTTCCATATTGTGGCTTCATGAGGGAGCGGCTCTGAGTTCCTCCGGCTATCGCCGCATTGTCTCGACGCCGTACGGCTCCTCTTTGGAGATTTCTTCTGTTCAGGTGTCCGATGAGGGAAACTATGCCGTGATCGTGGAAAATAGCGGCGGCAAAGAAGCAGCCCATTTCACACTGACCATTCGCAAGACTGAGTCCAAGCAAAAAGTCGGGGTCTCTCCTCGAGTCGCCTCTCCTGAAGCCAGGTCCCCCGAGCCTGTCAAATCCCCACAGAGGATGCGGTCTCCCGAGCCGCTCAAGTCCCCTCTGAGGGTCAAGTCGCCGGTCTCGCCAAAGTCCCCCACCGCCAAATCCCCGCCCCCGTCCGTCAGTCAAATCAAATGGTGATCGCCGCAGTGCGAGAGAGCGACGGCGGAGCGTCTGTGCTGCGACTCTTCAACCAACTCGGCTCCACCTCCGCGACTGTCAACGTTCGGGTCCGATCGATGTAAGAAAAAAAAAAAAAATTCCATTACAACGTGTCGGTGTATTAACCCCACCCCCGCCCCAATTCCCCTCATTGGTAATTGTTTGTTTCATGAATAAGCAACAAGAATTGACACAGGTTCATCTTCTTGTAAATAAGAACTTTTTTTTTGTACCTAACTTGACGTTCATTCTTTGGTAAACTCAAGTATCTCCAGTTGTTTTCCAATGTGATGACACTTGTGCAGTGACATGTACATAATGTATATAGCCGGATCGGACGGTTATGGGGAATGTATGGATTGTTATTGATGACGATGAATATGAAGCAAAGGAAGGAAACCAAATGCGCTTGAACAGGAGAAAGTCCCGCGCGGTACGAATACCCTGCTAAACGCGGAAACTAAAATGCTGCGCCTCAACGCTACGTTGACGTCTAAGATGGCCTCGGCAGGTAGAGCGTCTCCCTGTCGAAGTTAACGCAAAAAGAAACCTATTTGATTTGGACACGTGTCGCTCTTACTATTTCCTGCGGAAGCGAGACCCCGAGCGCCGCCTGCGTCACCCTCACGCAAGCGGCGCGACGAGGTCTCGCGCTCGGACCGACTGCGTCGCACCACCGATTTCTTGGATGACCGGCTGAGAGCGCGAGTGGCCTGCGCTCTCTCCCCTTTGACATTGGAGCGCCGCTTCTGGCGCAGGACAGTCCTTCGGGAACGGCCCCCGGCCGCCAAAGAAAGTCCCGGTGGGCTCTGCTGCGCGGGAGCTGCGCCGTCTCTTGGAGGATTGCTCATTAGCCCGTTTGCGTGTGTAGTAGCTCGTAGTCAGTGTTGAGTTCTCTGCCGCGGTGGACTCCACCCGCTGTGGGAAACCGCATTTTCTTTCACTAATCCTCCTTGAGTGTTTTCTTGTTTTTGTTCGAATAAAGCATGCTTTCAGCACCACATCCTGGCTATTTTTTTCCACGCATCGTTGACACACAGTAATCGCATTTCAACACGATTCTTAGTGCCGCAAAGCATGGTGGGAGCTATTCCACAAAAAAAAAAAAAAAAACACAATCTCCGAAGGCCTGAATGTGTCTCCCTCCGGTGGACACGCTGCGCCATCGCACCCCTCCAATCCTAACTTCCAGTACAATCACGGTACGGTGAAACTCCTCTGCAACGAAATCACGTTTGCAGCAAGTTCACTGTAGCAAATTTCATCTCACATGTAAACACACACACACAAACGTATGTGTACTCTTTATTTTTATTCCAATAGTGGACTTATTTGACACTTCATATAGTCAGTGTAGAAAGAAAAAAAGGGAAAGAAATTGCAAAATTTATGATCAGCATTCACTTTCACTTACATCAATTTCTTGGATGATGTCTTTCTTCATTTTGATCCCTTTTCCCCTCTCTTCCAGCGTCAGAGCGCTTCTTGTCCTCGCTGCTTGACAGCCAAAGGTCCGTTTTGTAGCCATTTTAGCAATGCAACGATGCTGCTTCTGAATCTAACAATAAGAAATCCTTCCCGGACCCGGTGGCTTTTCTTTCCACCATCTCACTGTCTCTAACTCGACTCAACTCGTAAGGTTTTTAGCATGATAACAAGTAAAGCATTCCAAGAAACGTTTGTTTATCTGACTGTCCGTCGAGCCATAAGCAATTTACTCTGAGCAGCGAATCAGATGCATTCCACTCAACAGTATCTTCCACGGATCAAGCTCCAGTATCTACACAAATAGATAGTGAGGTCCCTCTTGGCCAATCGGAGGCAGGGATGATGCTCGGGAAGCAAATGGCAGAGCAGCTATGAGTATGTTGCGTTCAGGAAACTCGGAGCTGCGAACGAAATAAAAATCATTCACTATTATTATTATTATTTTTTTGAACGCAACACTTCCAGATTCTTTGTTTAACCCTTAGCAACGCCCTTGACAACGAAAATACTTTTCTTCGGCAACCTTCGGAAATGGCGTCACTTGGTGAACTGCGAGGAAGTCCGCCATTGAACAGCATTGTCGCATTGCTTGTTGGTAAGATGCCACGGCGGTGTGTGGCGATGTATTGTTCGCAATCGAAAGAAAAGTTGTACCAGTGGCCGAAGGATCGCAGGGCACGTAAATGGACATCTTTTATTCGCACGAAGCGAATGAATTTCACGCCATCATCGACGAGTGTTCTCTGCTATCTCCACTTCAAAGATGTCTGCTTTCTCAACCGGTCTGCTTATGATCGAGGATTTGCAAAAACGTAAGTGTGATTTTCGGATAGATGGTGATGATTTTGTCAAAGCATAGCTGCCAAGTCTTGTGGAATGAACAGTAGAAGGTAGCGACGTTAGCTGAAAGCTAACTCGAGAAATTTTATTGAACAAGCACATTGCTATACCCATCAATCAATAATTCTGTTGTTTATGAAAACATTTGATTCAAAATATACAAGCATATGGATGGAATACTGTACAAAAGTTAAAAAAAGTCATTAAAAAAATCTCTCAAGTACAAGTCAAAAAATTATTTGCTAAAAAGAATACTCAATTACCGAGTAGGCTAACTGCTTGAACATCAAGCCTGATTATTTTTTTAAACATGTTTCTTAAGGCCGCAAAGCATGGCGGGAGCTCTTCCGCAAAAAACAAAAAAACAAAAAACAAAGCCACAACCTCTGAAGGCTTGACTGTGTCTCTCTCCGGCGGACACGCCCACTATTTCACGCCTTTAATCTGAACTTCCGGTACAATCACGGTACAGTCCTACATGAAACACATTTATGAAAGCAAACTGAAAAAAATATGAGCTCATTATGAAAAGAAGTAAAAAACGACCGGTATCCAAAACAAGAAAATAATTGTCACAAAACATGCATTTAAACGCCATTCTTAGTGCCGCAAAGCATGGTGGGAGCACCTCCATCGACATGAATGAAATATAAAATGGCTTCCGCTCTCGCTCCTTTTTTAATTATTTAATTATATTCTGGAAAAAAATTAAATGATATTCTGACACTTGTTCCAATCTCCACGATGTGTTTTAAGAAGTTTTTGAAGTTGTACGCATTTCTACATTTGAATTGTCTGCGTCTATTACAGCAACCTCTCGCGGGATGCTGAGCAGGAAACTGTATACCTTCCCAGCATTCATTGCGGCACTCACTAAGAATGTAAATCGTGTTTAAATGTATGTTTTGGGTATATTATTTCTTTAGTCATTGATATGATTGTGTCATTTTTCGCCGGTATTTCATTCAGTTTTCTGTTTCTGAATGCGATTATTTCGAAGTTGATGTGACACCCTAACTGTAAAGAGCGTGTGGATTAATTAATTGCCAATCCCTTTCTTGCTTTTGTTTGGCGCTAAAGGCGCTGTGACTCTGAGGAGTTCATTCCTGAGGGGGCGCCTTTTTTGAAGGCGGTTCAAACCCCCCTTCCTCTGCTTTCGAAAGCGCACCCTCCTGAAGTTGGGGATATCTGTACCCGGTGAAAGGCGTTTGAGCAGCAGGGATCACGGTAAGTCACAGTCGATGCGGTCCGGGGCGCGGTCCGCCACGCCGGCTCGGTGGCCACG